>NC_081554.1:186371715-186476715 GCF_963082655.1 Stomoxys calcitrans | reverse complement strand
AAGGGGGGGGGAGATGATTTTTTGTTTGTTTTGTTTCTGAAAGTCACAGGAAACTGCAGTAAATAATTATAATATAATGTACTCTAGTGATTTTCATGGTTATCGTTCAGCATATAATGGTTATTATGCTTAAAAATAACAATAATAACAACAACAACAAACAAAAAAAAATTTAGGTTTCCCGTAGCCACCGAAAGGGGGGGAAAAGAGTAAGCAATCTGATCCCTATGCTCCTTAAAACTAACCCCAAATGTATATTAAAACTTATGGTTGTTGTTTGTATCTTGACTATGCTCAAGTTCATGATGAGGATGGGGATGTGGAATATGGTGTGGCAGGTTACCTGAGTCTTTGGTGTATGGATTTTGGATTTTCCATTATCTATAAAAATAGCAAACAAGGAGTTGCCAAACGAAAGTTGCTGTTATAGTAGAGGCAGTTGTTGTCTTAGCTTGTGGTAAAAAATTGTTAAATATTTATAATTTTATAAAAGCAAGAATACACAACAGATTGAAATGCACATATTTGATATGCTTTGAGGGCATTACAAAAATTCTAGGCAAAAAAACGGAGAATTCTACCTGAATAACAATTAGTCTGTGGTAAATATCCTTAGGCTGCAAAGAATTTTCCATGCTGGATTATTTCAACATGGATTTTTAGCATATTCCACCAGGCACATATCATCTCATCAGACACTTTCACCATATTTAAACAAAATGGCCCCATTACAGTTGCCCCCAAGGAGATTTTTGGTTTTTGGCTAAACTCTTCATAAAATTAACTACATAATAAACATATTTATTATCATCGTAAATGGCCTTTAAGAGATCACAATGCTCTACTAAAGAGTCTATAAAAATTACAACTTTGTGTATTTTGTCACAAAAAAAAAAATAAAAGAACAAACACTCATTTTATTTGTGGTCAAATATACTCGAAAGCATTATGTTTGCCTTTTTAAATTAATTTATGTTTAGGATTTATTGCATCTTTGTGGTTATGTCATACAAGATTTGAATTAATTTTCATTGTATAGTGTATAGCAGTGAGGGCCATAAAAATATCATACCATAGCAACCACCTAACTAACCATTGGCTCATATTTTGGCATTATGTTGTGGAATATCTACAAACTGCCGATTCATACATTTATCATGGAAAATGTTTCTCACATGAATAAATGTGATTGTTTGTCGATATCATAATTTTATGCCATATTGTTCCATTTCCAGGCTACGCATTTATGACAATTTGTCGTGTTTGAGTTTCTGGTTGTGGAATAACATTAAATAAACACGGAAAGAAAAAAAAATGTTTTGTGGGATATTCAAAAACAAGCAAAAAATATTTTGCTTAAACCCATTTATTAAAAAAAAAAAACAAGTAAAAAGGCATTAAGTTTGGCCGGGCCGAACTTTGGATACCCACCACCTCAGGTATATGTAAACCACCTTTCGTCAAAATCCGGTAAAAAAAAAATGCATACCTTATGCCCCATAGCAGTTATATCGAAATATGTTCCGATTTGGACCAAATAAGTACAAGCCATTGTTTAATAGTGTATAACAAAATATTGGTCTTTTTAATAGCTATATCTAAAAATAAACCGATCTGAACCCTACACAACATGGACGTCCAAAAAGCCTAACATAAGTCACTGTGTCAAATTTCAGTGAAATCGGATTATAAATGCGCCTTTTATGGGGCCAAGACTTTAAATCGAGATATCGTCCTATGTGGCAGCTATATGCAAATCTTGATCGTTCTAGACCGAATTGTAGAAATATATGGAGGGGCTTAACTTAACTCTCTGTCCCAAATTTCGGCGACATCGGAAAATAAATACGCTTTTTATGGGGCCAAAACCTTAAATCGAGAGATCGGTCTAAATGACAGCTTAATACAAATCTGGACCGATCTGAGCCAAATTGAAGGAAGATGTTGAAGGGCGTAAGAAAACTTGCTGTCCCAAATTTCAGCAAAATCGGATAATAAATGTAGCTTTTATGGGCCTAACACCCAAAATCGGAAGATCGGTCTATATGACAGCTATATCCAAATCCGGACCGATCTGAGCGAAATTGACGAAGGTTGTCGAGGGGCTTAACACAACTCACTGTCCCAAATTTCGGCGACATAGGACAATAAATAGGGCTTTTAGGGGCCCAAAACCTTAAATCGAGAGATCGGTCTATATGGCAGCTATATCCAAATCTGACCCAATTAGAGCCAAATTGAAGGAAGATATCGTAAGAAAACTCACTGTCCTAAATTTCAGAAAAATCGGATAATAAATGTGGCTTTTATGGGCCTAAGACCATAAATCGGCGGATCGGTCTATATGGCAGCTATAACCAAATCTGGACTGATCCGGGCCAAATTGTAGAAGAATGTCGAAGGTTCTAACACAACTCACTGTCCCAAATATCAGCAAAATCGGATAATAAATGTGGCTTTTATGAGCCTAAGACCCTAAATCGGAGGATCGGTCTATATGGGGGCTATATCAAGATATGGTCCGATATAGCCCATCTTCGAACTTAACCTGCCTATGGATAAAAAAAATAATCTGGCAAATTTTCAGCGCAATATCTCTATTTTTAAAGACTGTACCGTGATTTCAACAGACAGACTAACTGACAGACGGACGGACAGACGGACGGACGGACAGATGGACGGACAGACGGTAGGACAGACGGACGGACAGACGGATGGACGGACGGATGGACGGACGGATGGACGGACGGATGGACGGACGGATGGATGGACGGACGGACGGACAGACAGACAGACGGACGGATGGACAGACGGATGGACGGACAGACGGACGGATAGACGGACGGACAGACGAACGGACAGACGGACGGACAGACGGACGGACAGACGGACGGACAGACGGACGGACAGATGGACGGACGGACAGACGGATGGACAGACAGATGGACGGACAGATGGAAGGACAGACGGACGGACAGACGGACGGACAGATGGACGGACGGACAGACGGACGGATGAACAAACAGACGGACAGACGGACGGACAGACGAACGGACAGACGGACGGACAGACGAACGGCCAGACGAACGGACAGACGGACGGACAGACGGACGGACAGACGGACGGACGGACAGACGGACGGACAGACGGACGGACAGACGGACGGACAGACGGACGGACAGACGGACGGACAGATGGACGGACGGACAGACGGATGGACAGACGGATGGATGGACAGACGGACGGATGAACAAACAGACGGACAGACGGACGGACAGACGAACGGACAGACGGACGGACAGACGAACGGCCAGACGAACGGACAGACGAACGGCCAGACGAACGGACAGACGGACGGACAGACGGATGGACAGACGGACGGACAGACGGACGGACAGATGGACGGACGGACAGACGGATGGACAGACAGATGGACGGACAGATGGAAGGACATGGCTATATTGTCTCAGATTTTTACGCTGATCAAGAATATATATACTTTATAGGATCGGAAATGGATGTTTCGATGTGTTCCAAATGGAATGCCAAAATAAATATACCCCTATCCATAAACATCATAGAAACTAGGATCTATGAAATTTAAATATAACATTTAGCTTGTCTATATCTACGTCTGTGAAGTTAACGGAGGATTTGTGATCGACGCCAATGTCGTAAATGGCATTCCAAATTTTCTTCGAACCAATCCCATAGATGAAACATCTGAGGTAGCAGATGAACTTGGCAGATCCAAGGTTTAGTCTTCGAAAAGATTCGTCGTTTTCTTACCGACAGCTTCAGATCGTGGAGCACGCACACATTTCTAGATAAAAAGATCACCTAATCGTTTACCGTTTCCATATGGTAGAACAAACTCCAATCGATATCAGAAATTAAAGAGGACGAAGCTTCGTGGTCCATACTATTGCAATCTCTAAATTAAGAAGACTCCTCACTTCTAAGGATCTCAAAGTCGTAGGACAGAAAGATTAAATCATGGTTGGAGAAGCAAAATGCGGGGCAATTTGTCATACAAGGAAACTTTAGAAATCTCACTGACAAAGAACAAATCTAGAAGGGTGACGAAGAATTGGCCGTCATAGATGCGTTGGACGGTAAAAAGGCCAACGAGAACATCTGCTCAGAGAAACTTGTGTCCCAAGGGTGAAGTATTTGTGCAAAACTTCAAGCGGCTAGCTTTACTCCGAACGGACGGACCGACTTAAAATATCATCTAGATCAACAATATATACATTTTATGGGATCTTAGACGAATATTTCTAGGAATTACAAACGGAATGAGAAAATCAGCGTACCGCCATCCTATGGTGGATGGTATGAAAATTAAAATTAAATTAATTTAATTTATACCAAAATCCTTAAAAAATTAAGTCATTTGTTTTTTTTTTATGTTCGAAAAGAATTTCTTAAAAGCCGATTTTTGAGTCTGTACGCATTTCCACTACAACTCAAAAAGTTTCCAATAAAGTTAATTCAATTCATATCTGCTACCCTTTATTCAATCAAATTTCTTGTTTCTTCTTGTCATTCCTTTTTTTCGTTTTTTGCTCTGTGTTGCCACAATCATTGCATTACTAAACAATTTGTATATGAAATATATACCCTGACATTTTTACTTTGTTACTAAAAATATTTTTATGCTTATTTTGTGTCATAAATACATTTGTCAGGCGGGGCCAAGGGGGAGCATTGCCTTTTATTTTTATTTGGCACAAACAAAGCTAATAAATCGAAGTGATGTCTCTACTCCAGCGACTATTCGCCATCTCTCTACTATAGCCGTTAAAAGTGTCTACAGAGGAGAAGCAAAGTGAAGAAAATATTCAGTAGATTGTTTCGTTACTGGGGTTGATTTTTTCTATGTTTTTCCCCTGTCACTTTGGTATACGAGTCACTTTCCATATTATGAGAAATATCGTTGACGTTGATGACGATATTTATAAGATAATGTGAATGGCTGAAATGAAATGAACTAAAACTAAACCAAATTGAATTTAATCAAAATGAAAAATTTATGAAAGCGAGCTAAAGATCCATTGAAGCAGTGTTTCAGTTATGCTGAGATATCATAAAAACAGAAAATATGAACATGGCATGGAAATATGTGTGATGATGGGGTGATACACTGATATGTTGGGAGAAAATGTTTAGAGTTTTTAGGATTTTGGTTTAATATTCAATGTTAATGGAAGGGAGAATTTAAGGTTGTAAGACTTTAAATTGGGGTGCAAAAAATCAAAATTTAAACTTTCTGCTTGATGGTCTATGAAAAATCCCACGTGACGTATGATTAATATTATTGTGTGAAATTTCAGTCAAATTGTATTATTATATAATATAATAAGTATAATATAATATAATATAATAATATAAATGAGCCTTTGTTGGGGCCAAGACTTTAAATCGAGATATCGGTCTATATGGCAGCTATATGCAAATCTTGATCGATCTAGACCAAATTGCAGAAATATGTGGACTCGCTCAACTTAACTCACTGTCCCAAATTTCGGCGACATCCGACAATAAATACGACTTTTATGGGCCTAAAACCCTAAATCGGAGGATCGATCTATATGGCAGCTATATCCACATCTGGACCGATCTTGGCCAAATTGACGAAGAATGTCGAAGGGCCTTACACAACTCTCTGTCTTAAATTTCAGCAAATTCGGATAATAAATGTAGCTTTTATTGGCCTAAGACCCTAAATCGGAGGATCGGTCTATATGGCAGCTATATCCACACCTGGACCGATCTTGGCCAAATTGAAGGAGGACGTCGAAGGGCCTAACACAACTCACTGTCCCAAATTTCAGCTAAATCGGATAATAAATGTGGCTTTTATGGGCCTAAGACCCTAAATCGGAGGATCGGTCTATATGGCAGCTATATCCACATCTGGACCGATCTTGGCCAAATTGAAGATGGATGTCGAAGGGCCTAACACAACTCTTCACTAACAGTTTAAGAATATAAGTGCCTTTATCTGAATCCCATATGATCTTTATTGGTCTACGAATTTAAGTTTGGATGTAAGGTGTACTCCATTCTTAAAATACTTTATTTCAGCCCGATATTCCCATGATGTTTGATTTAGGGATGTTTTCGGAGGTGAGGTGGTCCCCCAGACACTTGGCCCTGAAAAAATATCAGCATCGTGCTTTTCTCTCAAATACCATTTATTTAAACCCCATATTACCACTGGTTTAAGGGGAGTTTTCAGGATGAGGCGTCCCCGAAACACATGGCCCCGAAATTGGTTATCAAATTAGTTTTCTAATCTCAAATACCTTTCAATTGAGCCACATATTGGCGTGGTCGAAAAATTTTTTCCCCTTTTGGGGTGCTTTGGGAAATGGGGTGATGCCTTAACTACATGGCCCTACATTTGGATATCAAATTCGTATTCTACTCCTAAATACCTTTATTTGAGCCCCATTTTGTGATGGTCACTAAAAAATTGCTGCTTGTGGGGTATTTTGGGAAAGGGGTAGACCCCCAGAAAATTGGTCCCGCAAATGGGTATCAATTCATGCTCTACCTTCCAATACCTTTAATTTAAGCTCCACATTGGCATGGTCAGTAGGTATGCCCGATCTAGGTGTGCTTTGAGCTGTGGGGTGGTCCTCCAAACATTAAGCCGTACTCTATTTTCAACGTACTCTATTTTCATAAATCTATATATCATTTATTTGAACCCCATATTGCCATTGCCCTCAAAATTGGATATCATATTCGTTTTCTAATCTTATTTAAACTCCTTATTGCAACAGTCAGCAAATATGTCCGGTTTGGGGTATTGACCCTAAAAACTATGAATATTTTCTTCCACTCTCTTAAAGACTCAAATTGTCTTGGTGAGCAAATGCGTCCTATTTGGGGGTTGTTATGGTGGTGGGACGTCTTCTAGACAGTTGGTCCCTAATATTGATTTCAGATAAATGGTCTACTCCCAAATACCTCTAATTTGAGCTCCATATTTCCATAGTTGGCAAAAATGACCTGTTTGGGGGCTGTTTTGAGGGATGGGCGGCCACTCAGTAAGTTGGCCTTGAATTTCAGCATTCTGTTTATAACTACTCGAAATATTCGTCTGAGACCCCATAAAGTATACATATTCTTGATCGTCGCGATATTTTATGTCGATCTAGCCGTGTCCGTCCGTCCGTCTGTCTGTCGAAAGCACGCTAACTCCCGAAGGAGTAAAGCTAACCGCTTGAAATTTCAAGCACAAATACTTCTTATAAGGGTAGGTCGGATGGTATTGTAAATGGGCCATATCGGTCCATGTTTTGATATAGCTGCCAAATAAACCGATCTTAGGTCTTGACTTCTTGAGTCTCTAGAGTGCGCAATTCCTATCCGATTGGAATGAAATTTTGCACGACTTGTTTTGATATGATATCCAACAATTGTGCTGAGTATGGTTGAAATCGGTTCATAACCTGATATAGCTGCCATATAAACCTATCTGGGGTCTTGACTTCTTGAGCCACTAGAGGACGAAATTATTTTACGATTTGACTAAAATTTTGCATGAGGTGTTTTGTTATGACTTTCAACAACTGTGCAAAGAATAGTTCATATCGGTCCATAACCTGATATAGCTGCCTTATAAACCGATCTGAGGTCTTGACTTCTTGAGCCACTAGAGAGCGCAATTCTTATCCGATTTAGCTGAAATTTTGCATGAGGTGTTTCGTTATGACATTCAACAACTGTACTAAGAATAGTTCAAATCGGCACATAACCTGATATAGCTGCCATATAAACTGATCTGGGGTCTTGACTTCTTGAGCCTTTACAGGGAGCAATTATTATCCGATTTAACTGACATTTTTAATTTTGCTCCCCTATAAACCGGTCTCCCTATTTGGCTGAAATTTTACACATTGACTTCAACTATGGTCTCAAATATTCAATATTCAGTATTCTTTTATCCTTTGTCCGCCTATGACGCTGAACACCTGGGTTCGAATCCTGGCGAGACCATCAGAAATAAAGTTTTCGGCGGTGGTTTTCCGCTCCTAATGCAGACATTTGTGAGGTACTATGGCATGTAAAAACTTCTCTCCAAGGAGGTGTCGCACTGCGGCACGCCGTTCGGACTCGGCTATAAAAGAGAGGCCCCTTATCATTGACCTTAAACTTAAATCGGACTGCACTCATTGATATGTGAGAAGTTTGCCACTGTTCCTTAGTGGAATGTTGATGGGCAAAATTTGCATATCAAAACATGGACGGATTTTCCCATTTACAATCACCACCAATCTACACCAATAGGAAGTTTTTGTGCAAAATTTTAAGCGAATAGGTTTACTCCTTCGAAAGCTAGTGTCAAACAGACGGACTATCTGTCGAAAGCTCGAAATATTTGTCGGAGACCCCATGTGGTATACATATTCTTGATCGTCATGACATTTCAAGTCGATCTAGCCATGTCCGTTTGTCAGTTCGTCTGTCGGTATGTCCGTCTGTCTGTCGAGAGCTTGCTAACGTTAGTGGGCATATACTTCTTATATGGAGGCCAACGCAGCGCAGAGCTTAGCACGTCGGCCTATGAGGCTGAATTCCTGGGTTCGTATCTTGGAGTGACCATCTGAAAAAAGGTTTTCAGCAGTGGCTTTTCGCTCCTAATGCTGGCTACATTTGTGAGGTACTATCCCATGTAAAAACTTCTCTCCAAATAGGTGCCGCACCAAGGCACGCCATTCGGACTCGGCTATAAAAAGATGGCCCTTATCATTGAGGTTCAAACTTGAATAGGACTTCACTCATTTATATGAAAGAAGATTGTCCCTGTTCCTTAATGGAATGTTCATCAGCAAATTTGCAATTTGCACACCTCTTATTAGTGCAGGTCAGTAGGGATTGTAAATGGGCCAAATTGGATCAAGTTTTGATATAGCTAACCGACTTGTGGTAAAATTTCGGAACATTATCACCCTTATAAATGAAATAATATTTTTTCGTTCCAAGGTGGCGTATGAGTGTTTTTAATGCAAGATTATTCTTGAATATTCTCTATAACTTGAGTATTTACAGGGCGATTTTGAAAGTTATTGCATCATTAGAAAGCCAAGACGTCATTCTTCAATAGTGGATGCCTTTTGTTATCATTTTTATAAAATTACTTCGTTTTTTGTTACAAATACATGATAATTCACAGAGTTTCCTATAAAAATTATTTTTTGTTCAACCTCCTTTTCTCCGTTCTCCTTTTTTACTTTTAGCTATCCCGTGTTTTGCGTAACTTCAACATTACCAAAATCAGCGATTTGGAATTAATATCGAATAGTACAGACCGTCTCGATATCACATTTCATTTCTTTGGCGTCAAAGGAGATTCAAATCGGATAAGAGAGGCTATTACACGAATGGTGGAAAGAGGACGCATTGGCAATATAACCTTGGTGTCGAACTATCATTTGTTTGATGAGAATCCACCTTTGAATTTAATGGTAAGGAAAGATTGGCAAATATATTTTGAGAAAAAAATTTCATAAATATCCGCAGAAAATTTAAGAAAACAAGACATTCTTGTAAAAAAAAAATTATATGCAGAAATTTTTATGCAATTTTTTTCATATACTTTTAACATTGTTGTTCTGTTATCCTGCTTGTTTTTTTATATTTTTAAAATCACTTTTCTCTATTCTTTATTTTTCTTTTTCTGGTTGCTAGGATTTATCTGTCAATCAAAAGCAAATTATACGCGAAGATAGTCAATTTATTTTGTCATGCACTGCTCAAGGATCGGCACGTATGCAATTTCAATGGTATAAGGATGGGATTGTTGTTAATGCCACCAAAGCAACCAGGTAAGTGAAACGATGAAATTAAATTAAATTCTGATTATGGCAGCCAAGAGTGCGGAATAGACTTTCTCTTAATAGGTTTCTTTCGCTATGGAGAGTCTATGCTGTGTATAACTAAACATATCTGCGAACAGTTTCTAAGAGTTAAAAGTTTTGATTGAGAAGATACCAAAGAGAACAAAGTGGAAAACATTTGACATAAAGTGGAAAAAAATGTTGATTCGTGGAAATGGATGTATATGGATGTATTAGAGTTTAGCCACAGCTTACCTCACGGCCAATGGCTCTTGTTGGCAATGCCCTTGACATTATGACTTCCTTGGCTGTATCCAATATCTCTGATAGGTAAAGTGCCACGATTAACTTTGAAGAGTCAAGTGGCACGAAGACAGCACTAGGCCTCGGTTGGACTTGACTGACACCTTGCCTTATTCATATAAGGGGATATGGCAACCACAGCAGTAATCGAACTTTGTTGTATTGACGAAAACCATGTTAAAGTTGGGGCGTCCCGATAGGTACTTAGACTCAAATTTTAATACCATATTCGAATTCTACTCTCCAATACTTTTTATTTGATACCTATATTGTCCCGATCGATCCACTTTTGATTTGGGGTTGTGTTTTTGGCATAAGGGGGAGGGTCCGTCCCCCTTCCGATACCGAAAAATTATATAGCCTATGTTTTTTCCAGACCAAGCTACACAATATGCGAAAGTTTCGAGAAAATCGGTTCTGCTGTTTTTCAGTCTATATAACGGAACAAACCGAGTCCCATATATCCGTGATTGGCTAATGTGCCCATTTTGGGCGTTTTTGTGGGTGTGGCGTGGCACCCTATACTTCGTCATGAATTTTTAAGCCAGATTCGTTATCTACTCCTGCATACATTTCATTTGATACCCATATTTTCCTTACCGGTCCACTATTGATTTTGGGTGATGTTTTTGGGGTAACGGTGGAGGTACCCCGTTATCAATAAATAATGAAGCCTATTCCTACTTCCTGACCATATTCTTACTCTACTTTTGAATACCTTGCATTATACCCTCCACCATAGGATGGGGGTATACTTATATTCGTCTGAGACCCCATAAAGTATATATATTCTTGATCGTCGTGACATTTTATGTCGATCTAGCCATGTCCGTCCGACTGTCCGTCCGTCTCTCCGTCCGTCTCTCCGTCCGTTTGTCTGTCGAAAATACGCTAACTTTGAAGGAGTAAAGCTAGCCGCTTGAGATTTCGCACAAATTCTTCTTATTAGTGTAGGTCAGTTGGAATCGTAAATGGCCCATATCGGTCCCTGTTTAGATATAGCTGCCATATAAACCGATCTCGGGTCTTGACTTCTTAAGCCTCTAGAGGGTGCAATTCTTATCCAATTGAAATGAAATTTTGCACGACATGTTTTGTTATGATATCCAACAACTGTGCCAAGTTGGGTTCAAGTTGGTCCATAACCTGATATATCTGCCATATAATGCGATCTTGGGTCTTAACTTCTTGAGCCTCTAGAGGGCACAATTCCTATCCGATTGAAATGAAATATTGTACGACTTAGAAAGGTCAACGTGTTTTGTTATGATGTCCAACAAATGTGCTAAGTATGGTTCAAGTGGGTCCATAACCTGATATATCTGCCATATAATCCGATCTTGGGTCTTGACGTCTTGAGCCTCTAGAGGGCACAATTCCTATCCGATTGGAATGAAATTCTGCACGACGTGTTTTGTTAGGATATCCAACAACTGTGCCAAGTATAGTTCAAGTTGGTCCATAACCGGATATAGCTGCCCTATAAACCGATCTTGGGTCTTCATTTCTTGAGCTTCTAGAGGGCGCAATTCTTATCCGATTGTAATGAAATTCTGCACGACGTGTTTTGTTATGATATCCAATAACTGTACCAGTTATGGTTCAAATCGGTCCATAACGTGATATAGCTGCCATATAAACGGATCTTGGGTCTTGACTTCTTGAGCCTCTAGAGGGCGCAATTCTTATCCGATTGGAATGAAATTTTGTACGACGGATATCCTCATGACAATCAACATACGTGTCAATTATAGTCTGAATCGGTCTATAGCCTGATACAGCTCCCATATAAATCGATCTCTTTATTTACATTTTGAGCCTCCAAAGGGCGCAATTCTTATTCGAATTGGGTGACATTTTACACAGGTCTCCAACATATAATTTAATTGTGGTCCAAACCGGACCATATCTTGATAAAGCTCTAATGGCAGAGCAAATCTTTTCTTTTATCCTTTTTGTACCCACTATCGAAGGATGGGGGTATATTAATTTTGTCATTCCGTTTGCGACACATCGAAATATCCATTTCCGACCCTATAAAGTATATATATTCTTGATCAGCGTAAAAATCTAAGACGATCTGGACATGTCCGTCCGTCTGTCTGTTGAAATCACGCTACAGTCATCAAAAATAGAGATATTGATCTGAAATTGTGCACAGAGTCTTTCTTTGTCCATAAGCAGGTTAAGTTCGAAGATGAGCTATATCGGACTATATCTTGATATAGCCCCCATATAGACCGATCCGCTGATTTGGGGTCTATGGCCCATAAAAGCCACATTTATTATCCGATTTTACTGAAATTTGGGACAGTGAGTTGTGTTAGACCCTTCGACATCCTTCGTCAATTTGGATCAGATCGGTCCAGATTTGGATATAGCTGTCATATAGACCGATCCTGCGATTTAGGGTCTCAGGCCCATAAAAGCCACATTTATTATCCGATTTTGCTGAAATTTGGAACAGTGAGTTGTCTTAGGCTCTTCGACATTCTTCGTCAATCTGGCTCAGATCGGTCCAAATTTGGATATAGCTGCCATATAGACCGATCCTCCCCCTTATGCTAAAAACTCAACCCAAGAACAATAGTAGACCGATCGGGACAATATATTGGGTTGCCCAAAAAGTGAAAGTAATTGCGGAATTTTTAAAAGAAAGTAAATGCATTTTAATAAAACTTAGAATGAACTTTAATCAAATATACTTTTTTTACACTTTTTTCTAAAGCAAGCTAAATGTAACAGCTGATAACTGACAGAAGAAAGAATGGAATTACAGAGTCACAAGCTGTGAAAAAATTTGTCAATGCCGACTATATGAAAAATCCGCAATTACTTTTTGGGCAACCCAATAGGTATTGGAGAGTAGATTACGAATTTGGTATTAAAATTTGAGTCAACCCATCGGGCCGCCCCAACCCCAAAACTCCCCCAAACAGACATTGGACGTTCATTTCAATATGGGACTCAAGTGAAAAGTATTCGGGAGTACATTTCGAATCAGGCATACAAAATCAGATTGAAGTATAGGGGGTCACGCCACCAAAAACTCCATTAGACCCATTATGGCTCTATGACACTTGGCTGAACCGATTTTCTTAAAATTTTCATAGATTGTTTACGTTTGTCTGGAAGGAAATATAGGCTATATAATTTTTAGATATCGGATGGAGGCGGAGCCAAGTGTTTTGGGGTACGCCCTAAAGCACCTTCTAAAATGAACTTCATTTCCGTTGGGAATAAAGAACGAATTTGATATCTATTTTCAGTGTAAAGTGCTGGTGGCTGCCCCAGGCCTCAAAACACCCTCCAAACGGTTTATATTTACCACCCATGGTAATATGGGACTCAAATTAAAGAGATTTGGAAGTGCAGCATGAATTTGATATCCATATTTGAGTTGAAATATCTGAAGTGTTATCCCCACCCCAAAAAGCACTTCCCATTAGCCTAATTTTTAAAAACACCAGGAATCGAGCAGAGGCAAACTTCTCACACATCAATGAGTGCTTAACGATTCAAGTTTAAACTCAATGATAGGGGATCTGTTTTTATAGCCGAGTCCGAACGGCGTCTCGCAGTGCGACACCTCTTTGGCGAAAATTTTTTAAATGACCATGCATGGCATTGTATCTCGCAAATGTTGCCAACATTAAGAGGGGAAAAACACCGCTTTGTCCGATGTTTTCGCCAGGATTCGAACGCGTACGCAGCGTCTTGGCTACAATGGCACGAATTCGATATCCACATTAAGGGGGAAGTATGCCCACTCTTAGAAGATATTAAAGAGTTAAAGAAGGCGCAGCGGAGCGGGCCCGGTTCGGCCAGTCATTATATAAAAAGTGTTCCAAAATATTTCAGAGACTGTTAAGAAGTGTAGAGCCATGTTCATAAGACTTCTGAAAGAAAACACAACTTTTTTGGGATTTTCTCATTCAGTTGTTGCCAAAACCACAAATTTATTTGGAAAACACTTAGCACGCATATATATTTCGAAATACTTTCAACAATTTTATTAAAACATTTTAACAAACATTTAGGGTGCTTTAAAGGAATTTTTATATTTTTTTAAATTAATTAAATAAATAAAAGTTTTTTTTTTTCTTACTTCGGGCTCTGTAAAACATGGTTATTTATGACTTAGATTTTTGTTTTTTTTTTATCTTAGAATTAGTTTATGGAGATGATATTTGTAGGGGAGATTTGATCTTAGAATGATTTAAAGTTTTCAGCTACAATTACGATTACACAGAACGTTCTGATGATTTCTAAATATGATGAGTTTTTTTCAAAACTTCTATTTTAACTAACACTTAGTAAATTTTCTTAAATAACTATTTCGATTAGATAACTATTGGTTGTTGTTGGAAAAAAAACTCTCTAAGTCAAAAACTTGTTTAAAAGTGCTTAGCTTCTTAGCTGGTTCCATAGCGATTTTTGTGCCTTTTTCTAAGGTGTTCTTGGTTATTATTTTTTTTATTGCAAAGTGTTGCGAAAAACTTGCTGCTGCAGCGTTGCTTAAGGAATTTTCGGATTTTCAGTAATTTTCATTTGGTTTCCAATTTTCCCTCCTTGGTGTCTTCTATGGCCTGGTCTTTGGAGCCAAAATATGTCTCGGTTTGTATAATTTCTATATCTCGCACTGCATCATCTAGGGGAGGAGGAGCGGGTACAATTATCGACAGAATACCATCCTTGGAGAGTGTGGCCTTGGCCTGTGTGGCATCATAGTTGCGGGGTAGTTTGTATTGCCGCGTAAAAGCCTTGGTGATGCACAAACCTGGCGATTTGTTTGCCCTCTCGTCTTTGTGCTGACCCTCCAGCATCAGAAAGTCGCTATTCTTGACCTTAAGCTTAAGCTCATCGCCCTTGAAATGATGCACATCGATGACCACCTTGAAGGTACCCTTGCCGCAGGTGTCCTCCTCCTCACCCGTCTCCACATAGACGCGATCGGTTAGACAGGAATGATGACACCATTCCGGTAGACTGTAACTGCAATCGTAGTGATGGCAATCCCAGGGGAAATTCGTTAGCGCTGATCTAAACCGTGTTGTCGCTGCCCTCGTCACCACCGTCGAACATTTGTTGTGGTATAAAAAGGGGTCCCAAGGCCTATGCCAATGATGACAATGATACCAATCCCAATCCCAATGCATTTTTGTCACTGACTTTCTCCTCCTGCTGTTCTTCACACGTCTCGGACAGAGACTTAAACTCTAAAGTGTCGTTAGCTTTGTTTCGCTCTACAAAAGTTCGTTCGTTTTGCCAACGTAAACGTTTGACAAACGAATCTTTTTTGGTACTGCAACCAAAAAAATTGTTGTCTCCGCACGCGGCTCCGGCTTAGATCGTACTAAATTGTTGTTTTGCCGCATCGCTACGTAGGTAAACTTTTTCCTTATATTTTTCCCCCCTCCCAACTTGGTTTTTGCAAAACGGTGGGGGAGGGGGGAGGCCATAAATATTGCCTATAGCTGAAGTGAAATGAATTCCGCATTGTTGGGCCTTGTTCTTAGCTCAAAACGAAATCGAAAATTGATGTTGCAATGCAAATGGAAAACAATGGCAGCCTTGACAACCAAAGTTGCACGAAAGTATTCAAAACAAGCGAACAAGGAAAGCGAAGTCCATGTTTGTTGTTTGGGGTTTATAGCCGTAGGATTTGTGGGGTTCGACGATGTTAGCATAAATTTTGCTATGCCACCATGAAATATGGTGGGCTAGCAAAAGTTGTAAAACGATGAAAAAGAGTTACCAGCATGACGATGGGTAAGAATTATAAGAAACAAGTAAAAAGGCGTTAAGTTCGTCCGGGCCGTTATGGGCCAAGTTGCAGAAAATTGTCGAAGAGCCTAACACAACTCACTGTCCAAAATTTTGGCAAAATCGGACAACAAATACGCCTTTTATGGGAGCAACACCTTAAATGGAGAGATCGGTCTATATGGCAGCTATATCCAAATCTGAACCGATCTGTGTCATATTGCAGAAATATATCGAGGGGCTTAACTTTACTCACTGTCCCAAATTTCAACGACATCGGACAATAAATGCGACTTTTATGGGCCCAAAGCCTTACATCGAGAGATCGGTCTAAATGGCAGTTATATCCAAATCTTGACCGATCTGGGCCATATTAAAAAAAAGATGTAGAGGGGCCTAACACAACTCACTGTGCCAAAATTTTGGCAATATCGAACCACAAATACGCCTTTTATGGGACCAACACCTTAAATGGAGAGATCGGTCTATATGGCAGCTATATTCAAATCTGGACCGATCTGTGCCATATTCCAGAAAGATGTCGAGGGGCCTAACTTAACTCACTGTGCCAAATTTCGGCGACATCGGATAATAAACGCAACTTTTATTGGCTCAAAACCTTACATCAAGAGATCGGTCTATATGACAGCTTTATACAAATCTGAACCGATCTGGGCCAAATTGATGAAGGATGTTGAGTGGCCCAACACAACTCATTGCCCCAAATTTCAGCAAAATCGGATAATATATATGGCTTTTATGGGCCTAAGAGCCCTAATAGGAGGACCGGTCTATATGGCAGCTACATCCAATTTGGACTGAGGATGTCGAAGGGCCTAAAAAAACTCACTGACTCAAATTTCAGCAAAATAGGATAATAAATGTGGCTTTTACCCGAACCGTTCGTATGTGGAATCGACTTCTAATAATTTTCCCACCCACTTTGACATCCAAAGATTTAAGACAAATGTCAATAAGCACTATATCCTTTTCCACCCTCCAATCCCTAATTTCCTCTCGCTATCGCAATGCACTGCATTCATAGGGGGCATCCTCAGTGTGTTGGCTGACAGAAAAAAAAAAACAAGTAAAAAGGCATTTGGTTCGGCCGTGCCGAACTTTGGATACCCACCACCTCGGGTGTATATGTAAACCCCCTTCCACCACAATCTGATGAAAATTGGATAACTTATGCACACAAATTCGGCACGGATATTGACTGGTCTTATAAATATAAGTCACTGTGGAATTTTGTATTTCAAATTTCAGGGAAATCGGATAAAAATTTAAAAAAAATTTTTTATTACCCGATTTCCCTGAAATTTCAAACAGTGAGTTTTTCTGAGCCTCACGATATCCGACCTTAATATGGTTCAGATCGGGTTATATTTGGATATATCTGCCAAAAAGACCAATATATTGTTCTACAATATAGAATAGTGACATATTTACTAGACCACTGAATGCCCGTGCTGAATTTGAGTGCATAAGTTATCCAGTTTTCATCGGATTGTGAGAAAAGGGGTTTACATATATACGCTAGGTGGTGGGTATCCAAAGTTCGGCCCGAACTTAATGCCTTCTTACTTGTTTTTTTTTATATCATTTACCCTTCCAATGTCCCATATAACGTTTGATTTATGTTCGTTAACATAATTTTTTCTAACTTCGCCATTAGTTAAACGTTCTATAAATAAATTTGAAATGTTATCTTATGGTAGGCATCTTCAGCTATTTATGTGCAGTGAATATATATGGCGCCAAATCTAACTCTTGCCATTATTAAGCCTAAGAAGATAGCAAAACAGTGTGTCTATATTTGGAAACAGGACAACATTAAATAGCAATGCTATGTAATTTAATACGACTTAAAATAAATTTTTTTTACTAATGACACTTTTAAGGACACGTTTAATAAAATTGCACTTAAACACTTGTGGTTGGATTTTTAATGCTGATGATGGATTCTACATTGGACTCAGCCAGTTACTTGAACGCTGGTCTTAACTCAGTCTGATAACTAGCCATGTCCGTCCGTCCCTCTGTCGGAATCACAATAGGGGTCGAACGACTAAAGCTAGCCGCTTGAAATATTGCACAGATGACTAATATTGATGAAGGTGGTTGGGGATTGCAAATGGGTCATATCGGTTCAGATTTGGGTATAGCCCCCATATAAACCGATCTCCCGATTTGATTTCTTGAGCCCATAGGAGACTCAATTTTCACCCGATTTGGCTGAAATTTTGCACATTGCGTTCTCTTATGACTTCCAATAACTGCGTCAATTTCGGTTCAAATCGGTGGAAAACCTGATATAGCTCCCATTCAAATCGATCTCCCGACTTAGTTTCTTTAGCTCCTGGAAGGTCCAATTTTTGTCCGATTCTGTTATGACTTTCAACAGTTATGTGAAGTGCGGTTCAAATCGGTTCATGACCTGATATAGCTCCCATATAAACCCATCTCCGGACTTGACTTCTTGAGCCCCTGGAAGCCGCAATTTTTGTCCAATTTGGTTGAACACAGGCCACCGTGTTCTGTAATACCTATCAACAACTGTCTCAAATACGGTCCGAATCGGTCTATAACCTGATATAGCTCCCATATAAACCGATCTCCCGATTTTACATCTTGAGCCCCTGGAAGCCGCAATTTTTGTACGATTGAGCAAAAATTTTGCACATGTCGTTCTGTTTTGAAAATCGGTCAAGTACACGCTACAGCTCCCATATAAACCGATCTCCCGATTTGATTTCTTCAGCACTAACAAGCCGCGATTTTTATCCGATTTGGCTGAAATTTTGCATATGGTGTTCTGTTATGACTCTCAATAACTGTACCAAGTACAGTCCAAATCGGTCAATAACCAGATATATCACCCATATTTTAGCAGAATCCATGGTGGTGTGTTTCCAAGATTCAGCTCGGCCGAACTTAGCCCGCTTTTACTTATTAAATTGTAATGCATTCCTTGGATAGGCCACCGTGGCGCAGAGGTTAGCATGTCGGCCCTTGTCGTCGATTGGCGGTTTCAAATCCCGAAGTGAACATCAGTAACAAGTAAAAGCGTGCTAAATTCGGTCTAGCCAAATCTTATATACCCTCCACCGTGGATTGCATTTGTCGAGCTCTTGCCATGGTATCTATTTATAGGCAAACAAAGGATAAAAGAACAGAATTGCAAAATTTCAGCTAAATCGGATAATAATTGCGCCCTCTAGTGGCTCAAGAAGTCAAGACCCCAGATCGGTTTATATGGCAGCTATATCAGGTTATGGACCGATTTGAACTATTCTTAACACAGTTGTTGGAAGTCATAACAAAACACGTCGCGCAAAATTTCAGCCAAATCGTATAAAAATTGCGCCCTTTAGTGGCTCAAGAAGTCAAGACCCCAGATCGGTTTATATGGCAGCTATATCAGGTTATAGACCGATTTCAACCATACTCAGCACAGTTGTTGGAATCTTGTATATAAAAATCAATTTGTGTTTGTTTGTTCCTTATAGAGTCAGAAACGGCTAAACCGATTTTCTTCAAATTTCCACAGATAATGCATAACGATCCCGTGGTGAAAATAGGGTACTCCCATTTTTCATATCTGAGGGGGCGCGGACCCTCCCCCTTACCTTAATTTTCAGAAACGCCAGATCTCGGAGATGGGTGGTGCGATTTAAGCGAAATTTTATGTGCTCTCATATTGTACCCAAAAAATAAATATTTGGTTTTCAAATTTCGGATGGGGTACCTAGGGGGGCTGCCTCACCCTAAAACCTACTAAACACATATTTCGACCAGTCACGACAATATGGAACTCAAATAAAAGGAATTTAGAATAAGAAAACGTATCTGATATCCAATTGTCGGGCCAAGTGTTAGGGGGACCACCCCAACCCCCAAAACACCCCTTCATCGGATATATTTACCGACCATGGCAATATGGGACTCTAAGGAAAGGTATTAGCGAGTAGAATACGAATCTGATATCCAAATACGGGACCACGTTTCTTGGGATCTACCCCATCCCCCAAAACACCCCCTTAATCGGAAATATTTACCGACCATGTCAATATGGGACTCAAATGAAAGGTATTTGCGAGTAGAAAACGAATCTACAATAATATCCAAATATGGGAGCACGTTTCTGGGGATCTACCCCTTCCCCAAAACACCCCAGGACTTATTTACTGACCATGGGAATTTGGGGCTTAAATAAAAGGTATTTGAGTGCAGAATTCGAATCTGATATCCAAATAGGGGACCAAGTGTTTGGGGGGCCGCCTCTCACCAAAAACATCCCCCAAATGGGAGAAATTTACGACAATAGCAATATGGGGGTCAACTGAAAGGTCTTTGGGAGTAAAGCACGAATCTGATACCAATATTCGGGAAAAGTGTCTATGGGGCAACCACAACACTGCCCAAATAGGAAGTATTTGCTGACTATTGCAATATGAGGCTCAAATGAAAGGTTTTTTTTTTAGAGTAGAATACCAATCCGATATATATTTTCAAGGCTAATTTATTGAGTGGCCTCCCATCCCCCAAAACACCCCCCAAGCCGATCATGTTTGCCGACTTTGGAAATATGTGGCTCAAATTAAAGGTATTTGGGAGTAGATCACGTATCTTATATCAATATTAGGAACCAAATACCTAGGGGACGTCGGGCGGACATGGCTACTACGACTTAAAATGTCATGGCGATCAAGAATATATAAACCTCATGGGGTCTTAGACGAATATTTCGAGGAGTTACAAACAGAATGACGAAATTAGTATACCCCCATCCTATGGTGGAGGGTATAAAAATTTACAGCCGTCGTTATCCTCTTACTAATGCAGGCTACATTTGTGAGGTATCCTGCCATGTTAAAACTTCTTTACCAAGTGATATCGCTATGGGACACGCCGTTCGGGATCCGCGGTAGAAAGGAGACCAATAATGGTGAGCTTAAACTTTAATCGAACTGCACTCTGCACTGCACTAATGGAAAGTTCATGCGAAAATTTCATGGAAATTTTGTCTTGGGGGTACTTTTGTCTAAGATCTAGGCTTTGGGGAAAATCTGTTGTGTTCTTGAAAAAATGTCTCTAAAACCTTGTTTTAAGAGAATATTACGTCCATGTTAAGTCTTTGGGGTATCATCAAACTTCCTTTTCAACCTTGCTTGAATGATTTAAACACCTTTCCATATGTATGGCAATTTCTTTTTCTTTCTCCTTTTTTTAGTAGCTAACTTTAAAAACTTGGCAATCCTTGCAACGTTTGCTTTGTTCATTGTTTGACTGGGGCACATTAAAACTCTATTCTCGTTTAATGTTTGATCAATAATTTTTCAAAATACCAACAAGTACCAGTGAAAGCATAACCTTTTGACTAGATGTTGAAATGTTGATACAAGTCAGCCCAACGACCTAGAGAGAGAGAGAAGTGAGAGGCAGGCGGCTGCAATGCAAAGGCTCCAAAACGGATATCTATAGACATACACGTGGCAGGGAAATTGAGTTCGTTTGAGTTCGTGTGTGTCTGGTATTGCTGGTGCTGCTAGGACAAAATGGGAGCATAACAAGCGTGTCAATGTGTGTGGCGGCGAAGGGGGAGGGGGGGGAATGAGAACAAACGCTTAGAGAATTGTATGGAATAATGGCGGTAGTTATACGATTTACAAATGTCTTTAACTCACAACAGCTTGCATACATATACGAAATTTAGTAAATGTGCCTGCTTTCACTATAGTTTGGCATTATCACTACTATCATTGTTATTATTATTCCTTAGCTAGTATGTGTGTGCTGGTATTGGTAACTGCTGCCCCGTTATTATTATTATTATTATTGTTTCTCACTGAACAAATCTATGTGTATGTGTGTGTGCAAATACTTGGTATTGTTCTGTAACGTTACGGAAGTTTAGCACTACATCAATGAATACTCGAGGTGGGTGGTGTGCTGAGGAGACGTGTAAAGGATAACAGGAAAACTGTGAAACTAATGAAATTCGTGACCTTATGCCACTGTCGCTCTGCTGGCACCGTGTCTGCTGCTGCTGCTGGTGCTATTGCTGTCAGCATAGTGTCAGCGTGTCCTGTGTACAACAGACAGCACATACTTTTTTGCTACATCTTTGTCCGTGTATTATTTTCGCTTTCCTTCAAAAGGATTCAGCATAACAACAGACACAACATGCATATAGCGAAGGTAAAAAAATGACGCATTACTCTCAAGACAGCCTTGTAGCTGAGTAACTGATATTCTCTTTTGTGTATACATTTTTTCGTTATTTTTATTTTTTTGTAATATTTCTGAACTGTGCCACCATTGTCATTGTGTGCTGCTGGGGATATAGCGACTATAAGCTAAGTGCCATCTTCATTAAATATTTAAAGAAGTAAGATGCAGGTTCAATTCGTTACACAAATGCATTTTCTCTAAAATGCGCTTTGGCACAAAAAGAATAGGAAAGTGAGAGAAATATAAGCAAATACTTTGCATTTGCTAGAAAGATTAAAGATAAAATGACAAGATGTCAAATTTTGTTTTGCCTGTTAGGGCCAGCGCTGCGTAGTTGGAGCGTTGAAGTCGAAGTCGAGCCATTTGGTCCATAGTCGGTGTCGGGATAACTATCTCGACTCAAAGCTTCAACAAAAAAAAAAAACTAAATTTTAAAACTTTTAAAAATACAACAAGTTAAAAGGCGTTAAGCTCTACCGGGTCGCACTTTGGATACCCACCACCTCGGGTATATATGTAAACCATCTTTCGTCAAAATCCGGTGAAAAATGCATACCTTAAGCACATAGCAGTTATATCGAAATATGTTCCGATTTGTGGACCAAATTCTAATAAGTATTGGGTTGCCCAAAAAGTAATTGCGGATTTTTTAAAAGAAAGTAAATGCATTTCTAATAAAACTTAGAATGAACTTTAGTCAAATATACTTTTTTTACACTTTTTTTCTAAAGCAAGCTAAAAGTAACAGCTGATAACTGACAGAAGAAAGAATGCAATTACAGAGTCACAAGCTGTGAAAAAATTTGTCAACGCCGACTATATGAAAAATCCGCAATTATTTTTTGGGCAAGTCATTGTTCAATTGCGTATAACAAAATATTGATCTTTTTAGTAGCTATATCTAAAAATAAACCGATCTGAAACATATACGACACGGACGTCGAAAAGTCTAACATAAGTCATTTTGTCAAATTTCAGTGAAATCGGATTATAAATGCGCCTTTTATGGAGCCAAGACTTTAAATAGAGATAACGGTCTTTATGGCAGCTACATCCAAATCTGGACCGATCTGAACCAAATTGAAGAAGTATGTCAAGGGGCTTAACTTAACTCACTGTCCCAAATTTCGGCGAAATCGGACGCTAAATGTGCCTCTTATGGCCCCAAAACCTTAAATCGAGAGATCGGTCTATATGGCAGCTATATCCAAAGCTTACTCGATCTAGGTCAAATTAAAAAAGTAAAAGCGTGCTAAGTTCGGCCGGGCCGAATCTTATATGCCCTTCACCATGGATCGCAATAGTCGAACTCTTTCCACGGTATCCCTTTTTGGGCTAACAAAGGATAAAAGTATTCGAGCAATATCAAGTCAAAAGGATTCGAGCAATATCAAGTTATGGTTCTTTTTGTACCATATTGGAGGCCATAGTAAAAGTCATTGTGTAAAATTTCAGCCAAATCTAGTAGGAATTGCGCACTTTAGGGGCTGAAGAAGTAAAATAAGGAGATCGGTTTATGGGGGAGCTGCATTAGGCTATAAGCCGAATGTCATTTTCGACACATATGTTAAAGGTCATGTGAGAAGTCGTTGTACAAAATTTCAGCCAAGTCGGATAATAATTGCGATCTTTAGAGGCTCAAGAAGTCAAGATCACACATCGGTTTATTTGGCAGCTATATCATGTTATAGACCGATTTGAACTATTCTTAGCACAGTTGTTGAAAGTCATAGCGAAACACGTCTTTCAAAATTATAGCTAAATCGGATAGGATTTGCGCCCTCGAAAGTCCTACGAAGTCAGGACCCCACATCGGTTTATATGACAGCTATATCAGGTTATGGACCGATCTGAACCATTCTTAATACAGTTGTTGGAAGTCATATCAAAACACCGCATGCAAAATTTCAGCCAAATCGTATGATAATTGTGTCCTCTAGTGGCTCAAGAAGTCAAGATCCCCAGATAGGTTTATATGGCAGCTATATCAGGTTATGGACCGATTTGAACTATTATTATCACAGATGTTAGAAGTCATGTCAAAACACCTCGTGCAAAATTTCAGTCAAATCGTATAATAATTGCGTCCTCTTGTGGCTCAAGAAGTCAAATCGGGAGATCGGTTTATATGACAGCTATATCAGGTAATGGACCGATTTCAACCGTACTCAGCACAGTCTTTGGAAGTCATAACAAACTACCTCATGCAAAATTTCAGCCAAATCGGATAAGTATTGTGCCCTCTAGCGGCTCAAGAAGTCAAGATCCCAGATCGGTTTATATGGCAGGTATATCAAAACGTTGACCGATTTGGCCCTTTACAATCCCAACCGACCTACAATAATAAGAAGTATTTGTGCAAAATTTCAAGGGGCTAGCTTTACTCCTTCGAAAGTTAGCGTGCTTTCGACAGACAGACGGACGGACGGACTCACGGGCGAACGGACGGACGGATATGACAAGTTCGACTTGAAAAGTCATGACGATCAAGAATATACATACTTTATGGGGTCTTAGACGAATATTTCGAGGAGTTACAAACAGAATGACGAAATTAGTATACGCCCATCCTATGGTGGAGGGTATAAGAAGGATGTCGAAGGTCCTAACACATCTCACTGTCCCAAATTTCGGCGACATCGGACAATAAATGCGCCTTTTAAGGGCCCAAAGCTTTAAATCGATAGATCGGTCTATAGGGTCTAACACAACTCACTGTCCCAAAGTTCAGCAAAATCGGATAATAAATGTTGCCTTTGTCTTCCTAAGACCCTAAATCGGCGAATCGGTCTTTATGACAGCTATATCCAAATCTGGACGGTTCTGGGCCAAATTTTAGAAGGATGTCGAAGGGCCTAACACATCTCACTGTCCCAAATTTTAACAAAATCGAATAATAAATGTGGCTTTTATGGGCCTAAGACCCAAATCGCGGGATCAGTCTATATGGGGGCTATATCAAGAAATAGTCCGATATAGCCCATCTTTGAACTTAACCTGCTGATGGACAAAAAAAATATCTGTGCAAAGTTTCAGCAGACAGATGGGCAGACAGACAGACAGACCGACAGACAAACAGATGGGAAGACAGACGGACAGACAGACGGATAGACAGACGGACAAACAGATGGACAGACAGGCGGGCATTTGGACAGTCGGACAGACAGACAGACTGACAGACAGACAGACAGACTGACAGACAGACAGATTGATGGACAGACATGGCTAGATCGTCTTAGATTTTTACGCTGATCAAGAATATATATACCTTATATTGTCGGAAATGGATATTTCGATATGTTGCAGACGGAATGACAAAATGAATATACCCCCGTCCTTCGGTGGTGGGTATAATAAGTATACCCTTATCCTATGGTGGAGGGTATAAACATAGAGATATTAAGCTGAAACTTTGCATAGATTCTATACCAAACTTAATCTTGATATAGCCCCCATATAGACCGACCTGCCTACTGAAGGTCTTTGGCCCATTAAATCCACAATTTGAATAGAAGCAGTGAGTTTTGTCCCCTCGACAGTCCTGTTCGATACTGTCTAGAGCGGTTTACAATTGGATAAACTAGCCATAACCCGATATCTCTATTTTAAATTTCTATTATCCGATTTCGCTGTACTCTGGAATGGTGAGTTGTGTTAAGCCCCTCCACATCCGGGATCAATACGGCCTAGGTCGGTCCTGATTTGGGTATGGCTGCCATATAGACCCATCTCCTGATTTAAGTTCGATTTCGATTTCACTGAAGTTTGTCATAGTGACCTATGCAAGGCTTTTCGACATCCATTCCCTATACGGTTCAGAACGGTCTATATTTCGTTATACAATATATTTTAAGGGTCTTGGACCCTTAAAGGCGCATTTATTATCCGATTTTGCTGAAAATTTAGCTCAGATCCAGATTTTGATATAGCAGCCTTGTAGACCGGTCTCTCGATTTAAGGTTTTGGCTCCATAAAAGGCGCATTTATTGTCCGATTGTGCCAAAATTTGGGACAGTGAGTTGCGTTAGGCCCTTCAACATCCTTCGTCAATTTGGTCTAGACCGGTCCAGATTTCTATATAGCTGCCATATAGACCTATCTCTCGATTTAAGGTCTTGGGCTCATAAAAGCCACATTTATTATCCGATTTTGCTGAAATTCGGGACAGTGAGTTGTGTTAGGCCCCTCGAAATCTTTCTACAATATGGCCTAGATCGGTTCAGGTTTGGATATAGCTGCATATAGACCGTTATCTCGATTTAAAGTCTCGGTCCCGTAAAAAGCACATTTACAATCCGATTTCGCTTAAATTTTACACAATGACTTATGTTAGGCTTTTCGACATCCGTGTCGTATATGGTTCACTTCAGTGTATATTTGGATATGGCTACCAAAAAGACCAATATTTTGCGTTACAAAATTGAACAATGTGATTTGTACTTATTAGACCATTCAATTTCCGTGTCAAATTTTGCCCAAATCGGACCATATTTCGATAAAGCTGCTGGGCATAATTTATGCATTTTTCACCGGATTATGACGAAAGGTGGTTTACATATAAACCCGAGGTGGTGGGTATTCAAAGTTCGACCCGGCCGAACATAACGCCTTTTTACTTGTTGGATATATAACTGTTGGGTCTCAGATCCATATTTCGATCTATGGTGGAGGGTGAAAAAATCTACTCCCATTAATCCCACTAATTCACTCCCATTAATTTACAAAATTATTTCTTCAACTTACAACCTCCTTACATACTCCTTAAGACATTTGAAGCAAGAAAACTCTTTGACATTCATCCAAGAGTACTTTAAGCGATTATTATTTGCATATAAAAGCATCCATATGTTGTGACGGCTGACCAAACATAGTTCCCAGCAATACAAAACCATAAGAAAAATTGAAAGACAAAAGAGAATGGCTTAAAGAAAATTGCATCAAGTGGAATGAATATTGAATATTTTGCTCTCAATGTATGCCAATATAAGCCTTAAATAAGAAGCACCAACTGAATTTTTCATGCTTGATTAAACACAAAAGATTGAAGGGAAACAGATTGAAAGATGTGGAGCGAACAAAAAAAAAACCCACAGACAAAATCAAAGATGAGTCTTTTGTTCTTGCACAAGCATATACAACAAAAGTGATAGAAGAAAATTGAAAAAAAAAAATTTAATTGCAATTTAAACATAAGAAAATAAAATCGGATGAAAAAGAAAAAAAAAGTTCCCTTTCCACAGCAAAATATGTTAATATCTATAAACGACCGTCCATAACGCCCAAAGGGCCCAAAGCCCAATTATAGTTTAACATTGACCATATCAGTCAGGATATCAATGCGCTATGTGTTTGTAGTTTTCATTTATTTTTCATAAACTCCTGCTCAGCATTTCAATTCTCTGATTGCAACCTCACCAATTGAACTCACTCAAATATTGTTGGCCCAGTCAATTGAGGGGGCTTATTGTCCATTTTGCGTATTCCGGTTGCTCATATGCTCATATTGCCTCGTTGGTGTGGCACTTGCTTTGAATGTTAACTCAATCAACGGAAATTTATGCCTTGCCTATTAGGATGCATTTGCATTGCCAATAGTCTCAATTATTTGAACTCCAATAATATTTTGATTGTGTTGGAGCCACCACCATGCACTTGATATTGGCATTGACGATGATGATGCTGATGCTGATGTGGTGTTGATTTAGACCAAATTGAACTCTTTGGCTACAAATATTTGTAACATTCGAATTTGCCAATTATTGCGTAGTGGGTTGCTTTATACCATCAAAGTCGTATTTGCAAATATCATGGAATATCATATGATGGAGTAGAAGTGCTACAAAGTATATGTCATATATCCTTATACCATGAAGGGCGGAAACGTGGAGTTCCGGTTCGAATTTAGTCATTATGATGCCAATAGTTGACATGAATATAAATAATCTATGGCAACTGTAGTTTTCTCTAAACTAGAAAGTTTGGTGTTATGCCAGTACAATAAACCAATGAGTTAATGATTATTGGAAGTATTAACGCATCGAATATATTGCAATCTATATGGCAGCTATATCCAAATCTGGAGCGATATGGGTCAAGTTGCAGAAAAATGTCGAGGGACTAACACAGCTCACTGTCCCAGATATCGGCGACATCGGACAATAAATGCGCCATTTACGGATCCAAAACTTTAAATCAAGAGATAGGTCTACATAACAGCTATATCCAAATCTGGACCGATCTGAGCCAAATTGAAGAAGAATGTCGAGGAGCCCAACACAACTCACTGTCCCAAATTTCAGCAAAATCGGATAATAAATGCGCCTTTTATGGGCCCAAAACCTTAAATAGAGAGATCGGAATATATGGCAATATAGCCAAATCTGACACGATTTGGGCCAAATTGCAGAAAGATGACGAAGAGCCTACCACAACTCACCGTCCCAAATTTCGGCGAAATCTGACAATTAATGCGCCCTTTATGGGCCCAAGACCATAAATCGAGAGATCGGTCTATATGGCAGCCATATCCAAATCTGGACCGATCTAGGCCATATTGCAGATAGATGTCGAGGGGCCTTACCTAACTCACTGTCTCATATTTAGACTACATCGGACAATAAATGCGCTTTTATGGCCCCAAAATCTTAAATCGGGAGATCGGTCTATATGGCAACTATATCCAAATCTGAAACGATCTGGGCCAAATTGCAGAAAGATGACGAAGAGCCTACCACAACTCACCGTTCCAAATTTCGGCGAAATCTGACAATAAATGCGCCCTTTATAGGCCCAGGACCATAAATCGAGAGATTTGTCTAAATCGCAGCTATATTCAAATCTGGACCGATCTGGGCCAAATTGAAGAAGGATATCGAAGGGCCTAACACAACTCACTGTCCCATATTTCAGCCAAATCGGATAATAAATACGCCTTTTATGGGCGCAAAACCTTTTATCGAGAGATCGGTCTAAATGGCAGCTATATCCAAATCGGAACCGTTCTGGGCCAATTTGAAAAAAAGATGTCGAAGGGCCTTACGCAACTCACTGTCATAAATTTCAGCGAAATCGGACAATAAATGCGCCTTTTATGAACTCAAAACCTTAAATCGAGAGATCGGTCTATATGGCAGCTATATGCAAATCTGGTCCGATCTGGGCCGAATTTAAGAAAGATGTCGAGAGGCCTAACACAACTCACTGTCCCAAATTTAAGCAACATCGGATAATAAATGTGGCTTTTATGGACCTAAGACCCTAAATCGGCGGATCGCTCTATATGGGGACTATATGAAGATATAGTCCGATATAGCCCATCTTCGAATATAACCTGCTTATGGACACAAAAAGAATCTGTGCAAACTTTCAGCTCAATATCTCTCTTTTTTAAGACTGTCGCGTGATTTCAACAGACAGACAGACAGACGGACGGACGGACAGACGGACGGACAGATGGACGGACGGACAGAAGGACGGACAGACAGACGGACGGATAGACGGACTGACAGACGGACAGACGGACGGAGGGATTAACGGGTGGACGGACTTACGGGTGGACGGACGGACAGACAGACGGACGGGCAGACGGACGGACGGACAGACGGATGGACGGACGGACAGACGGACGGACAGACAGACGGACAGACAGACGGACGGACAGACGGACGGAAGGACAGACATGGCTAGAACATCTCAGATTTTTACGCTGATCAAGAATATTTGTACTTTGTAGGGTCGGAAACGGATATTTCCATGTGTTGCAAACGGAATGACAAAATGAATAAACCTCCTTCCTGGTATGGGTGGTGGGTATGAAAAGGAACCCAGTATCTTATTCAAACTATGAATTCAGGCCGGGCAGAGAAAATGCGGGTGTGGAGAGTTGTATAACAGGTTGGATAATGAGTATGCTTCTGCATAGGGAAATCACGATCAGCATCGGAGCCACTTCGGTAAAGGTGAATGCGACCAGGCGCACCCCACAGTGTGCGGTTATTTCTTAACTACTATGAATTATTGTGGTCGCCGCGATTCTGTGGAGAGGTATGCTCGTATGCTGACGATCTTGTTATTCGGACCACCGGGAAGATCTGGAGTTAGTATTGTTCACGGGGAAGATGCCTGAGATCAAACTGCGTGGATTCAGGGACAACTTTGAGATTGTCCAGGTCGGCTAGATTTTCGTTTTTAACTGAGGCTTGAATAGAGAGTCTAGGATAAGGAAGCCTTTAGCTGCTCTCTACTCGTTGGCAGTAGATGGGGTCTGCGGCCAAGGCTGATTCAGGCTTATGCATGTGCGAGACCAATATAGGGTGAATACGTATGCTGACGATCTTGTCATTCAGACCACCAGGAAGTCAATCCATACAACGTCAAATTTATCATAGGTTCATACTAAGGTCACAGTTTTTCCATGCTTCCGCCGCACATTTATGCAGTTCCTGACCGAATTGTGTAAAAAAGACTTTCCAGGTATATGCACCTTCATTCCCCCAAATTGTTGAAGCGAGTTCAAATTAGTTAAGTTTTTGATTCTAACAAGTATAGTCCACTGAAATAAGTCGTGTGGTCTTTTATTCAGAAAAGGCGCTCCATTTTAAGGTACTTGGAACCGACAGCCTTCCTAGAAGTTCCATCAGCAGCAATATTGGGATTCGATATACCTAAACTTCAAACAGTCTGAAATCAAAGATTCGCTTAACTCAACCAACTTTCGTTCGAACCATCTCCACTTGATCCAAAGGCATCTTTAATATCTCATGCGGATGTGTAATCCATCCTTCATCCATCGCGCATTTTGCCTCAAAACTACTCATCATGGTTCCGGCTGGTATTAAACGGAATTTTAAGCGCAATATTTACACAAGTATTCAAAAAAGGGGCCACTTCACCGCCCGCAGATTACCACAGACCACTAGTTTGCAACGTATGTCTACTTTAGCTTTGGCTAATATGTAACTTCAAATCGGCAACATTTCGTGCTTTCTTTTCCATTCAAGTGGATAAACATGACTAAGAATTCTGTTTTCTATGAGCTTCCTACATAAAATTCATTTTTTTTTCCAAACGCTTTTGACCAAACTGTAGCTCACATAATTATTATCCACTTCATTTGTGTGGCCCAAACATCACTACCAGTTACTATTGTTAATCCTAATTTCTTGCATCGCTTCATCATCTCTCTGGCCATCAATCATGTCCTGTTAACCCAATGTTCACTCATTTCCTTTTGAAGCTACTCCCTCTCGCATTCACTGAGATTGTGTTCATTTGAGACATGAAATCATGACTACTGGCTTCCCTCACTGCGTATGATTTATATTAATTGTGCAAAATGATGTGGCAAAACATTGTTTTGGGGTTTATTCAATCATTGCTTTGTATCTTACTCCCATATGTATATTAATCAATGGAATCGATAAAAAAAATTTTGTTTTTAATACTTGTGGCAAGTGAATGATTTCAATGATATTGCAATTTATTTTGTTGACTTGAAATTTTTACAATGCCAAAAGTTACAAAGAACTTTTGCTGTCCTATCATCTTTATAATTGATATTAATCATCCGCCACCAGAGTAGCTAGTCTAGAGTTTTTAGAATGTTTGTCGTTTAGGAGTTTTTATTACAATGATTTGGCAATATTTAGGAAAAAAAAGAATTAAAGTTAGATTTTTTTTTGAAATAAAATAAGGTATGAAATTAAAGATTGAAAAATAAATGTTTAACTGAAAAGAACCACAAGCATACAATGCAAGGTATACAATCTTTGTCATCTTGTCACCAGGAAATATTGTCCCGCAAAAACAGCATAACAATGGGAATACTAAGCCGCACTGATGATGTCAGTCTGTCTGTTTTACAAAGAGCTTGAGACTGAGGTAGGACAGCAGTCGTCCAGGGTTTACCTATAAGGACCCTTAAACCTTAAATAATAACACACTTATAAATCCCTTTCTGGGTACACAGTACAGGTTTCATTGATAATATACTTCAGTAAATACAATTCAAAATTATGTTCTAAGCTCTTCGGTACAGGGTATTGTTGGTTGGTATCGGTCTGTGATGACAGGTGCTTGATGTAGGGGGTTGATCGGTTGGGTAGATTCGCTATTCAGTCGGTATCGTCGGTATTCGAACGGTTTGGGTTGGTTGCGTTATCCGGTGGTAGAGGATTCGGCTTGTATTTGGATTGTTCGGTATTTGGTTGTCTTCAGGCGGTGGGCTTACTTGGGGGCTTAGAGTTGGCTTATGCGTGCAACGTGGTATCACCGATACCTTGATAAGAGTATGGGAAGACAATAGCAGAGTCAAGGGAAAAGGGATGTGCAATACAGTACAGATGCGTACGAGTCGCGTAAGGATGCGAGCTAGTTTCCTTGTCGCGTTAGAATGCGAACTAGTTTCCCTGTCGCGTTAGGATGCGAACGAATCGGCGTTAGGATGTGAACCAGTTGCGTAGTCGCGTTAAGATGCAAACGAGTCAGCGTTAGGAAGCGAACCAGTCGCCCAGTCGCCCAGTCGAGTTGCGAGGATGCGAACGAATCATTATTAGAATGAGAACTAGGTACCTAGTCGCGTTAGGATGCGAACGAATCGGTGTTAGGTTTCGAAACAGTTGCCTAGTCGCGTTAGGATGCGAACTAGTTTCCTAGTCGCATTAGGATGCGAACCAATCAGCGTTAGGACGAGAACCAATCAGCGTTAGGATGCGAACCAGTTGCCCAGTCGCATTAGCATGCGAATGGATCAGCGTTAGGATGCGAATGAATCAGCGTTAGTATGCGAATCAGTTGCCCAGTTGCGTTAGGATACGCATCCGTCCCGTTAGGATGTGAACTAGTTGCCTAGTCGCATTATGATGCGAACAAATCGCGTTAGGAAGCGAACAAATCAGCATTAGGATGCGAACTTGTTTCCTAGTCGCGTTAATATGAGTACGAATCAGCGTTAGAGTGCGAACATTTTCCTAGTCGCGTTAGGATGCAAACGAATCCTGTTGCGATGCCAACGAATCAGCGTTAGGATGCGAACTAGTAGCGTTAGGATGCGAATGAATCAGGGTTAGGATGCGAACCAGTTGCCCAGTCGCGTTAGGAAGCGAACGAATCAGCGTTAGGAAGCGAACGAATCAGCGTTAGGAAGCGAACGAATCAGCGTTAGGAAGCGAACGAATCAGCGTTAGGATGCGAACTAGTTTCCTAGTCGCGTTAGTATGAGTACAAATGCGAACAGATTCCTAGTCGCTTTAGGATGCGAGCGAATCGTGTTAGGATGCCAACGGATCAGGATTAGAATGCGAACTAGTTACCCATTCGCGTTAGGATGCGAACCAATTGCCAAGTTGAGTTAGGATGCGAACCAGTTGCCCAGTCGCATTAGGATGCGAACGAATCAGCGTTAGGATGCAAACTATTTTCCTGTGTTAATGTGGGCTCGGCTAGCGAAGAGGTTAGCATATCCGCCTATGACGCTGAACGCCTGGGTTCGAATCCAGGCGAGACCATCAGAAAAAAATTTCAGCGGTGGTTTCCCCTCCTAATGCTGGCAACATTTGTGAAGTACTATGCCATGTAAAACTTCTCTCCAAAGAGGCGTCGCACTGCGGCACGCCATTCGGACTCGGCTATAAAAAGGATGCCCCTTATCATTGAGCTTAAAACTTGAATCGGACTGCACTCATTGATATGTAAGAAGTTTGCCCCAGTTCCTTAGTGGAATGTTCATGGGCAAAATTTGCATTTGCATTTGGTTACCAACGGCAGTCGATTTATAGTTGTTCAGGAACTTTCGGTGGGCTTTGATGGAAAGCGTCAGTTGTCGGTGTGGGCTTTGTTGTCGGACTCTACTTGTGTAAACTGAGCGCTGGCCTGGCTGACCTTCGGATTATGGTTTTCGGTTCTGGGTTGGAGACTTGCAGATGCGGTGATGGTGTTCTCTGGTTCGGTGGAAGAGAAATCCACGTGCGCTCTATATCTATATAGACACAACTTTTTATTTAGGATTTAAGTTATCACTACTAGAAAGAAGGTCTGATAGATAAAAAGATCTCTTGCAGGGGAAGACAAGCTACCGCGGAAGCGAGCTAGGCGCGGATGCGAACGAAGCGCGGAAACGAGCTAAGTGCATGCAAGAAAGGCGCGGATGCGAAAGAAGCGCAGAAGCAAATAAAGCGAATGGAGCGCTGAAGCGAACGAAGAGCGGAAGCGAGCTAAGCCAATGCCAGCTAGGCGCTGAAGCGAACGAACCGCGGAAGCAAACGAAACGGGGAAGCGCGGAAGCGAATAAAGCACGGAATCGAACGAAGCGCGCAAACGAACGAAACGCGGATGCGAACGAATTGCGGATGCGAACGTAACGCGGAAGCGGACGAAGCGCGGAAGCGAACGAAGCACGGAATCGAACGAAGCACGGAATCGAACGAAGCGCGGAAACGAACGAAACGCGGATGCGAACGGACCGCTAATGCGAACTAAGTGAGGACGCCAACGAGTCGTGAATGCAAACTTGGCGAGATAAGAGTGGATGCATGCTAGGCTGGGAAGGGAACGAATCGCGGATATAGGCCAGGAAGCGAACGTAACGCGGAAGCGGACTAAGCGCGGAAGCGAACGAAGCACGGAATCAAACGAAACGCGGATGCGAACGAATTGCGAACGGATCGCTAATGCGAACTAAGTGAGGACGCCAAACGAGTCGTGGATGCAAACTTGGCGAGATAAGAGTGGATGCATGCTAGGCTGGGAAGGGAACAAATCGCGGATATAGGCCAGGTGCGGATGCAAATGAATCGTGGAAACAAACTAGTTGCGGATGCAAATAGATACGGATACAAGTTAAGTGCGGATGCGAACAAATCTCGTAAGCAAAACACCTGGAACTATGTAAAGAAAAGTTGTTTCGATTGCGGACACTGCCACTTTTCTACTTTGGCCAGAGAGTTCACCCTGATAGCAGCAAGCACACTGCCTTAAGAGCTCTAACTAAAACAATTTGATTGAGAATTATCCCCAGTATTGGAAAAAATTCAAATAATAAAATAAACACCCAATAGCGCACCAACATTCAATGCTCTCCATATTGATTATTTGCACAACTCATTGGCGGAGTTGTTATGAGTATATCACATCAGCACTTGGTATTCGGGGATAAGTCACAAGCACTTTTACTAGGCACAGTAGTTGGAAGCCATAACGGAATGCTACGTGCAAAATTTTAGCCAAATCGAACGAAAGCTGCGTCTTTCAGGGGATAAAGATGTCACGTCGGGAGATAGGCTACTATGTAAATTATATTACTACATACTTTTAGAACCCACATTAAGACATATAGTGCTCTTGGGTGTGTTTGGAGTTGAACGGCCACCCAAATCTAAGACCTTAATTAAGATATCTAGTTCGAGGGATAGAAACCATCTTAATATTGTTGCAAAAAATTGCTTAAATCGCGTCAACCATCTCCGAGATATGGGGCTTTTAGAATTCGGTACCTCTGTGCGTATGACTAATATTAATTTTGACTTTTTTTAGTATTTTCTTTAGAACTTGCGAATGGATAAACCGATTTATTTGATTTAAAATTATTTAGAAAGCTTATGAAGTAAGGCATATGTCATGCTTTGGATGGATTTTGATGGCAAATCGGGAAATCGGCTTAAATTATAGCTATTTCTAAATCTGACCGAAAAGGGCCATTTGCAATATCGAACGACCTACATCAACAAGAAGTTTTTATGCAAAAAAGACTGATTGATATGGCTAGATCAACTCAGATTGTCAAAACGATCAAGGATATGCATACTTCATAGGATCTCACATCAATATTTCGAGGTGTTACAAACGGTTTGACAGGATTAGTATACCCCTTTGATGGTTATGAAGTTATAAAAATTCCATCCATCAATTGAAGAAGGGAACTTAATTTTACGAGATTTTTTTGGTTATTTAACTATACTTTGAATATAAACAAGGCATGCTTGGGGTTTATTTTTTCTTTTAAAATTGGTTTATCAAACATATTACCCCCAAAATATGGCCATCTCTCCTATAATAAAACATCTTCCTTTTTTTATATCCAAAAGAAAAACAAATATCCATGATATCATAGCCAAACCCAAAACAAAATCATACTTGCCCTAGTCATATTACTTAACCCTCAATATTAAATGAAGTACACAATTTCCTTTAGCTTACTAATATTGAAAGTCTTCCTTATTGTTGTTTCTTTCATAATACCAGTTAAATGAACCCAAAAATAGCTGTAATTTGATAGTTTTCTGACAGGTTTGCGTGCTTGGTAGTCTCAATAAGTAGCAACTCACCTTATGTGTGACTGGGGTGGGTAAGTTGTCATATTTCTGATGTACACGAAGGCAATATTGAAATGCTAAACAGGTTTCATTTACTCTTGAGCAACTACAGAAGACAAAAACGTCAAAAGGGGCTTTCGAGAAAAAGGGATTTGAAATTGCAATTTATTGCATAACTTAGAAGTCATACCATGAAAAAGGCCAAAACCCTAAAAGAGAAGAAACATATATCTCATTCCCAATTGCAATTGAAAAGGACTCATACAATTTATATGTACGACAAAAAACTCAAGCATTTATGTGTTTACGTGTACAAACTCAACATGAAAATAGCAAAAAGTTATAGTAGCTTCAAATTGTCGTACAGGCATACCAACCCATAAAAATGTACAAGCTGCATGACAACGACTAAGGAACTATAATTGAAATTGCTATGAAATTTACTAAAAACTCCAATTGCTGCTTTGTTCTATGGTCATCGTGGAGGGCAAAACCCAAGGACTTTTGTGAAATACCTAAAGATTTGTCGCCTGAAGTGTATTTCATTTTAAACGTTTCGGCTTTGATAGTGTCATCTATAAGGACTATACCATATATCTAGGGATTTATTAGAGGGGGCCATGAAAAGAAGAAAGAAAAATGTGTTTCGATGTGTAAAGGTTTGGGATCGAAGTAAAAAAGTTGATATATATCTTAACATATGCGGAGAAATTGTTATATTTTGTTTTGGTACATCTATGCGTATGATTCATATTAATTTTGACTTGTATTGAAAATTTCTTTATAACTTTGACACTGTTTGTTCAATTCACTTGATTTAAATTGATTTTGAAAGGAAATCGAAGCCACTTCCGTTTTTTGTTGTGAAAATGGTTCATAATGGTGAAAGAGGTAAATATTTGTCAATGATTTTATATAATTTGTCTCTTTCTAAGTCTTCGCAAGTAGCATCAAAACTTAAAGAATGTATGCTAGTCTTTAAACCAGTGGTAGGTACACTAGCATACTTTTTCTAAACCCATAGGCTTATGTTTTTGTGCACGTACACAATAATGTGCAAAAATATTAGCGTATTTGCCCAATACAGCTTTAAACCTAAAGATGATGTTCTACGATATTTCTTTCATTATAAGATTAAGCCTATCAACAAGTTCAAATCGATAGCATATTCCTCAAATCGATTCAGAACGTCAGGATTTTCTACACTTAATCTGCAGGCCATATCAATGGTTCCCTATTATAACTAAAGCCAACTAATTGCGCCTAATTACTGACATTGGTCCTTTTCTCACTTTCAAAACGTCCTTATTCTGGTCCCATCAGCCTAACACAACTAAAACTCGTTGTCTTTTCAGCTGCACTGCTGTCCACTGAGCTTTTTATCGCTGAATACTTAAGCAAACGACTTGGAACTCTCAAGACACAACAACTCTCACGACATCCTCTGATCTCTGCGTTTCCTTCGCGTCCAAGAGTTTCTTGGGCACTTACTCTGTCACTTAGATATTTTTCCCAATGATTTTCTTCCACAGCACAGCTGTTGTTTCCCCTACAATTTTAATAATCCACTCAAATCCCTCAATAATCTCGGAGTCTTGTGAACTATTGTCTTCCGACCTCTGTTTCTTCAGTATCTGTGACATTTACATGCATTTTTGAGCACTAAAGCTTTCTGCAAGTATAAATTTTCCCATGAACACTCGTTTCCAAGGAACCGGGGCAAACTTCTCACATATTAATGGGAGCAGTCCGATTTAAAGCTTAAGGATAAGGGGCCTTCTTTTCATAGTTGAGTCCGAACGGCGCGCCACAGCACTACACTTCTTCATGGCAAAGATTTTATATGGCAAAGTACCTGACAAATGTCGCCAGGAGGGGATAACTACCTCTGAAATTTTGTGTTGATGGTCTCGCCAGGATTCAAGCCCCAGATTCATATTCGAAAATGGAAACTTTGCTATATGGTGGCCTCCGTCTGAAAACCTATTTGACTTTTTTCTCTTAGTCTGTTTCTTGTATTTTACCAAACTTCAACAGAACGCCTGGGTGCTTCTTTAGAACTGATTTTTCAATTAGCAAAATTCTCAAATTATGGAAAAAAATCGTAGATCCTTACCAATTTTAAATAATTTTCTTTTGAAACCCATATTTTTCCATTCATTTGTTTGTGACTTAAACTTGTCACATCCGAATTTCGTGTTTAAACTATTCTTAACACGCTTGAAAAAATTTGCTATCATACCTTTTACCATATCCGAGATATGGCGATTTTTTTTAATTTAGTACTTTGGTGCGTATGACTTATATTAATTTTGACTTATTCTAGAAAATTCTTCATAACTTGCGAACGGATAGACCGATTTACTTGATTTAACTGGCTTTTGAATGCTAACAAAATAAGGAAAAACTCATTCGAACCCCAGATTCATATTCGAAAATGGAAACTTTGCTATATGGTGGCCTCCGTCTGAAAACCTATTTGACTTTTTTCTCTTAGTCTGTTTCTTGTATTTTACCAAACTTCCACAGAACGCCTGGGTGCTTCTTTAGAACTGAGTTTCCAATTAGCAAAATTCTCACATTATGGAAAAAATTCGTAGATCCTTACCAATTTTAAATAATTTTCTTTTGAAACCCATATTTTTCCATGCTGTTGTCTTGTGACTTAAATTTGTCACATCCGAATCTCGTATTTAAACTATTCTTAACACGGTTGAAAAAATTTGCTATCATACCTTTTACCATCTCCGCAATATGGCGATTTTTTTAATTTAGTATTTTGGTGCGTATGAATTATATTAATTTTAACTTATTCTAGAAAATTCTTCATAACTTGCGAACGGATAGACCGATTTACTTGAATTAACTGGTTTTTGAATGCTTACAAAATAGGGAAAAACGCAAGCTTTGAAAGCATTTTGGGATTTTGTCTGCTTAATTTTTTTTCTTGTCTGTTAAAGCGGAGATACATTGTCATCAGTTTTCTGTTGTCGAGAATTCTGTGGCGCCACAAAGTCTTGTGACTTCAAATTTGCATATCCGAATCTTGTGCATAAATTATTCTTTACACGGTAGAAAAAATTTGCTAAACTACCTTTTGCCTTCTCCGAGATATAGTGATTTTTTAAATTAGGTACTTTGGTGCGTATGACTAATAATAATTTTGACTTATTCTAGAAAATTCTTCATAACTTTCCAACGAATAAACCGATTTACTTGATTTCAATGGTTAAACTAACTAACTAATGGTTAAAAACTAACAAAATAAAGCAAATTTAAAGCTTTGAAAACAATTTGAGAATTTGTTTGCAACATGTAAATAATTCACAATTTCATCAATAAATACTTTTCCCGGATATGCAAATGAGGTTTTTAAGGTTTAAAAATTGTTTATCTTGACAACCCAGCTAGAGCTGGCAAACTATTGATATTTGCAACATTCACCTACAGCGGTCAAAAAAAGTATTCATCATTCAATGTTTTTTTTTTAATAAGTCTACAAAAGACAATTGGAATAAAAACATATTAAACTAATGATGCAGTAGTGCTTGTGTGATATATATGTACACAATTTCATTGTTTTTAAAGAAAAAAATAGTATTTATTGGAACAAAAAGGGCCATTTTACAGCTGAACACAAAAAATTAAACAAAAAAAGTATTCATCATTGCAAAAAAACAAAAAAATAAATAACATAATTTAAAAAAATTAATACTTTGTTATTCGACCACCGCGTCTTATAACTTCTTTTAAACGGTTTGACATCGATTGGACTAATTTAGCGGTTATATTTTGGTCTATATTAGTCCATTCCTCCATTATCACCTGTTGCATTTGACTCTTGCTCGAAAAATTGCGCGTTCTCAATTTGCGTTCGAGATGTTCCCAAAGATGTTCAATTGGGTTCAAGTCGGGACTTTGAGGAGGAGTTTTAATGACTTTGGGGCAGTTATACAGCATCCACATCTTGGTATTTAAAGCAGAATGTTTGGGGTCATTATCTTGATAATATTGAAAGTTATTACCAAGCCCAAGTTTAACAGCACCATCTTTTAAATTCCTCTTTAAAATGTCAATGTAATACTTATGATCCATTACTCCATTAATAATTTCAAGATTTCCCGCTCCTGAAGCCGCCATACACCCCCAAACCATTAAACCACCTCCACCATGTTTTACAGTAGCAACTGTGTTTCGTTCTTCAAGCTCTGTATTTGGTTTTCTGTACACTATGACCTTTCCATCGCACCCAAAAAAAATAAACTTGCTCTCGTCTGCGAAAATGACTGTTTTCCAAAATGATTCGGGCTGTTTTACATACATTTTTGCGAAGTTTAGCCTTTTCAATCGGTTTATTTTATTTATAAAGGGCTTCTTACGTGCAGTTCTTCCTCTGTAACTATGCCTTTTGAGTGTATTTCGAATTGTTTGTGTAGTAACTTCCTTCCCTAAATATTCCATAGTGTTTTTACGAAGAATGGTCGCATTTGTCTTCGGAGTTTTCTGAACTTGCCGCACTAGCCAACGCACATCTCCAACTGAAAGTGCTTTTGGTCGACCAGATCTTGGTTTATTGTCAACAGTTTTCGTTTCTGTCCACTTTCTGATGATGGATTGTATAGTAGATCGTGGTCTATTTAATATTTCACTGATAGTTTTTTGAGTTAAACCATTCCTGTGGTGTTTTATTATCAAAACTTTTACCTCATCAGAAACCTCGTTTTGTTTACGACCCATTTTGACAAAAACTATATTTTCAATGAAATTAAATATTTGCTGTCAAGGGCAAAGCCTCCTTTACTAAATAAAACAGAAAAGGGGGATTCCCAAATAATATTTGAATTTGACTTTGATGATAGCACATCAATGATGAATACTTTTTTTGTTCTGTTTTTGGTGTTATTATTTAAAATTGCATTTTTTGCGCTAATTAAATTTATTTTTTGAATTTATTTTAAAACATATTACGAAAAATAAACTATTGCATAAAACTGCATTATTTGTTTACTTTACATTTTCTTCAATTACCCAAAATAAGTGAATTTATTATCAATTTTGCTAATGATGAATACTTTTTTTGACCGCTGTATACTTAAAACGGCAATGAGAAGTAAAAATCAGGATATAGGTTTATATGGAAGCAATATTAATGCATAGACCGACTGAAAGCAAATTTACTAATTTCAGTGGAAAATCATGAGAGAAATCATTGTACAATCGGATGGAAATAGCGGATTCTAAGGAAACAAAAAAAAAAGTCGGGAGATTTTTCAAGAAAGCTATATCAGGTTCTGGACCGATTCAATCGATACTTGAATTACTCAACACCAAGGAGGGAAAAATGTATGGTTGCTACATATTCGGATCGCTAATATTTTGTTCAATTATGCAAATAGTGTAAATTTACCAATAGTATCGGTAGGAAAACAAATCAATCGATATTCAGCCAAAAACTAAAATATCGATGGCCAAATTTTACCACCTCTACCTTGGATCCTAAATTCGAGGGTTAGGAACCATCTTTATATGGTTGCAAAAATTTTCTTAAATCGCTTCAACCATCTTCGAGATATGGCGCTTTTAGAATTCGGTACCTCTGTGCGTATGACTAATATTAATTTTGACTTTTTTTAGTATTTTCTTTATAACTTGCGAACGAATAAGCCGATTTACTTGATTTAAAACGATATAAAAAGCTTATAAAATAGGGCAAATCTCTTGTTCTAAAAGCATTTTGAAATATTTTTTGCAATATGAAAATAAATTTGAATCTTTCTTAACAAGCATTTTCTCTGAAAATACCAACTAGGAAAAATCAGTAAGTTTGGCCCGTTTTTTGATGTTTAGTTAACTAATGAGTTATGTTTTTCCTCAACTGAATTTCATTCAGCTCGGTTCACTCTAAGCTATTGGTAGACGCAATGACCTATGAAATCATAGTCGATATAATAAAGAAAAGATTATAGTTTGTAAGACCACAATATTTTCAATTTCCCTTCTACTAAACTGAACGATAAAATCACAGCAAGGTTCGAGTAAGGTTTGGTAATAGAGATATTTAGTTACAGACAATTTGCGGTCAATTTTTATGCCACAGATATGAAATATAATAGTCTGGGGTGGAAATCGATTATACGAATCCATTATGACACCACAGTTATAATATACCAACAGCCTAGAATGGAACTCAAGTCCATGACTTGCAGACCGATTTGCTACTAATTCGAAACCATTTTCAAAACCAACAAATACCAAGTAAAAGGCATTAAGTTCGGACACCACGGATATATACATTAACCACCTTACGTCATAATTCGGTAAAAAATTCATCACATATGAATCCATAAAAACTATATATAGAATTGGTCCGATCTCCACCATATTCAGGAAGACTATGTAAGGGTCCAACAAAACTAATGGTACTAAATTCATCTGTTTAAAAATTCACCTTTTATGGGTCTAACTTAAATCGGGAGATCGGTATGTGAATATGGCAGCTATATCCAAATTTATACCGATCTGAACTATATTGAACAAGAATGTCGACGAGCCTAACACTATACTCAGTGTAAAATTTCAGCGAAATTCGAGTAATAAACGTGATTTTATTGACCCATGACCTGAAATCAGGAGATCGGCATATATGGCAGCTATATCCAAATTTATACCGATCTTGAACATACTCGGGACGAATGTCAGAGGGCCAAACTGAAATCTTTGTGGTAAATTTCAACGAAATCGGTCAATAAATTCACTCTTAATGGGTCTAAAACTAAACTACAACGGGAGATGAGTATATATGGCAGCTACATCCAAATCTACACCGATCTGAGCTGTGTTAAACAGGGATATCTGGGAGCCTAACACTTCTAGTAATTAAAAAATTTAAGCGATATCGGACAATAAATAGGCCTGTTATGGGCCCAAGACTTTGAATTGAGAGATCGGTCTATATGGCAGTTATATCGAAATATAGACCGATATTAACTAAACTCGGTTCGAATGTCGAGGGGCATAACGAAATACCTTGTGCCTAATTTCAGCAAAGTGGGCCTTAGACCTTAACATGCATTATCTTTAAAATAGATATATATCCGCCAGGTTGACTTTTGTGGTTTGACCCATTGTAGTCATCAAAACCATGCGCTTAGGTTAATCTCAACGAGGCTGCTAAAATTTGATAAACTTTCTTTGGCCACTTTCGAGATATGGGGTTTTTAAGAATTCGGTACATCGATGCGTATGACTAATATTAATTTTGATTTATTTTGGTATTTCTTTCATAATTTTTTAACGGCTTAACCGATTTACTTAAATTAAATTGATTTTGAAAGCATATAACATAAGCTACATACCATGCTTCAAAAGTATTTTCATATTTCGCTGTTAAAAGGGAGAAAAACTGTAATCAATATTTATATATATTTTGCATTAACATACCAGTAAGAAATAAAATCAATAATACCATATTGTATATGTCATAGAATATATTAAATCATATTCTATTTCCATAATTATTTAATTATATCTGTGACATTTCTGTCTCCTGGGTTTTTAAGTTTATATTTACTTTTTCTCTTTATATTAGCTTTCATATATTTTTGGGAATTTTTTTTTATATAATTTTTCTTAAATAAGTTCCTTGCCAACTTTACCCACCTTTATATACACATTTAAACACTGTGTCCTTTGTGCATGACATGTGTTGGCGTTTTTGTGTTCTCTCTCACTGATTGTCTGATTGTAATGTTATGCGATTGAATGCGAATGTGTGGCATAAATGTTAAATATTGCTATGGATAGCAAAAAATAAAGCAAACAACAACAAAAACAAAACAAGATGCTACCAAAAACTATCAATACATAAGCGTATAAACACAATCGCACACACACATACACACACCGATAAACGTGAACTGAAATTCAATACACAGAGAAGTAAACACATATGCATGCATCTATTTGGGGATGAATGGGACGCTGTTTATGCCCGCATAAAATTCACTTTTATTGGCATGTTTGGGTAAACATGTGTATTTTTGTACATGAGCATAAGTTGTTCTTTTAAGGGGGTGGGGGAACTAGAGAGAGAGAGAGAGAAGTTGAGAGGGAGGGAGAGAAAATTTAAGTCACAATTTTTGCACTATACTGAATCGACTTTGCCGGTTATTTCTTTCGGGATGTCAAAGAGAATTCGATCTAGCCATGTCTGTCCGTCCGTCTATCGAAATCCTTGGGGATTGGGAAATGGGCCATATCGGTTTAGATTAAGATATAGCTGGCAGCACGAATTTTTGTCTGATTTGGCTTTCGTTTTGCACATAGCGTTATGTTATAACTTCCAACAATTGTGCCAAGTTCGTTCTAAATCGGTCTATAACCTGATATAGCTCCCATATAAACTAATCTCTCAATTTGACTTCTTGAGCCCCTGGCAGCCCCAATTTTTGTCCGATTTGGCTTTCGTTTTGAACATAGCGTTCTGTTATAACTTCCAACAACTGTGTCAAGTACGATCCACATCGGTCTATAACCTGATATAGCTCCCATATAAACCAATCTCTCAATTTGACTTCTTGAGCCCCTGGCAGCCCCAATTTTTGTCCGATTTGTCTTTCGTTTTGCACATAGCGTTCTGTTATAACTTCCAACAATTGTACCAAGTACGTTCTACATCGGTCTGTAACCTGATATAGCTCCCGTATAAACCGATTTGACTTCTGAGCCCATGGAAACCTTAATTTTTGTCCGATTTGGCTGAAATTTTGCATGAAGTGTTCTGTTACGACTTCCAGCAACTGTGCTAGGTATGGTTCAAATCGGTCTATAACCTGATATAGCTCCCATGTGAACCGGTCTCCCGATCATCCTTGTTCGGTTCCTAGAAACTTTAAGTTTTACTGGTTTGACATTTAGCTGCGTACTGAGAAGGCTCACAGATCTTGGGCATTATGTAGACGAGCCGTAGGCTCGAAATGGGGCCTGTATCCTAGGATAGTCCACTGGCTCTACAGGAGCGTGATTAGACCAATACTTACTTACGCCTCAGTAGTTTGGTGGACTGCTATGGAGAAAAAGTGCAATATAAGGACCATACAACGGGTTCAGAGGACATGTTGTCTTGCCATAGGCGGAGCGATGAGGACCACGCCCTCTAGGGCACTGGAGACTATTCTAGATATCCGACGCATTGACATACAGATTAAGTGTGATGCAGCCACTACGGCTATGAGATTTAAGGCGATGGGACAATGGATTGAGGATGGGAGCAGCTCATACCATCGTGGTATAATCGAGGCGACGATAGAAAACCTGGAAGGTAGTGGAGAGGTTTCCGATCGGATACCAGAGATGAATCTTGAAGTCGAGTCCCACGCACTGCTGCCATCAGCACAGTCTTAGATTGACGGAACCCTAGTATTGCCATCTGGAAGATTATGTTACACGGAGCTAGAGGACAGAAGGACCTGGGGGTTTACATTGAAAACCCAGGGACTGGCATCTGTTTTAGATTGCCTGACCATAATTTGGTCCTGCAGGCGGAGACCCGAGCGATCACGTAATGCGTGAGGTGGTGTGGTGCTAACGCGAGGACGCCGAGTCTGAATAGCTTTACCGACAGTAAAATTGCCATAAGGGCAATAACAGCCAGGACCGTAAGGTCACCAACAGTCTTGTAATGTGAGAAGGAGATTAACGCCTTCTCTGAAGATGGCAAAATCCACATCGTTTGGGTGCCGGGCCATAATGCAGTAAGGGAAATGAAAGGGCAGACGATTTGGCGGTGAAGGCTAGAGGACTGCCGTCAATAAACTTGGTTAACCCGAAGCCTTTCGGGTCGACGCAGTCCGAGTTAAGCGAGTGGGCGACAAATGCGCATGCAACATTGTGGAACAGCGAAACGGTCGATAGGACGGCGAATATCCTATGGGGGGATCCAGATCATGAGAAGACGAGGCTATTATTGAAAGGAAGCAAGAAGGAGGTCAGTATAGCTATAGGTATCATAACGGGACACTAAGGACTATCAGCTCACTTATGTAAAATCTGTGCGGCAAGTGATAGCATTTGTAGGGCATGCGGGGAAGTTGGTGGGACGTTCCTTTGTCATTGCCCGGCTTTCGCGTCCAACAGATACGGGTACCTAGGTGGAGACACAATATCAGACACGAACCAACTTAGGGGAGTGGCATTGAAAACAATTAAGGATTTTGTAAGTAGCACGGAATTGCAAACTTAAAATTTCCTTTCTAGAGGTTACTTTATAGTTTTTAGAGCGCACAACAAGCCGATTACTGGCTTAGGTGTATGTCAATAGTGGCATGGGGCAAATTAATATCTGCACCCTATTTTCAACCTAACCTACTGGTTTGACTGGAGTTTGGTATATAGATGAAAATTATGCCCTTCAACTAAATTTAGGATTGCCCAAAAAGTAATTGCGGATTTTTTAAAAGAAAGTAAATGCATTTTTTATAAAACTTCGAATGAACTTTAATCAAATATACTTTTTTTACACTTTTTTTCTAAAGCAAGCTAAAAGTAACAGCTGATAACTGACAGAAGAAAGAATGCAATTACAGAGTCACAAGCTGCGAAAAAATTTGTCAACGCCGACTATATGAAAAATCCGCAATTACTTTTTGGGCAACCCAATATTTTGTATAAATTTTTAGCAGAATCCATGATGGTGGGTTCCAAAGATTCGATCCGGCCGAATGATTTTACTGGTTTTTTGCTTAATTTTTGAAAAAAAGATCATCAATGGCAATACTCTCTCTCTCTCATGATAGGCTTAATAGATTGAATAAGTCTCTGTACTTGTGTGCGTTTGTTTCTGTGTGTGCATATCATAGAAATTCACGCCAGAATTGTGTCCGCCTACATACAAGTGTGACCATGAAATCGATATAGGATTGTTTGTCTTTTATTGTCAATGCATAAGCATGTGTGTTGTTACACATAGACAATTGAGTGTGTGTGTGTGTTATATATTATTCTTGTGCAGTTATAGCCAACTTGACTTTGGCCAAACAATACTTATGCTATGACAAGTTTTTTCCTTCCAAGATCCGTTTCTTCTTCCCCCCACACATTCTGTTTGTACTTCTTTGTATTGTCTGGTATTGGTTTTCATAGTACATCTATCCCCCCCTCCTATGACAATTGAGTTTATCAAAATAAAAACCAAGTAACATAAAAAAAGACAGAATCGGGTCCAAGAAAATGATAACTAATAGAAAAGAGTATCGATTTGCTGCATTCTATTGGCAATTTTAGGCACGTAGTTGGCATTATTATGTTTCAACACAGATCTTGATGACATTCTATCATTGCACAGATGATGATGTACTTGGCGTAGTATGATGGTAGGAGTAGAAGGGAGACCAATAGAGGGTCATGAAACTCACTCCGATCCTCTGAGTAACCTTCCACGGAAATGCCCTAAAACAATGGCCCAAGTTAATCAGCCATACAGAAGTTTCACTGAAATTAGTCAAAAACTAATAACAAAACCCACTTCAATGATGAGCACTCTCATCTTTGGCCAAATGAGTGAATCCGTAAGCTCGTTGAATACAAACGATATAAAACAATATGAAGGATATAGCTCAAGCCAAATAAGGGATTAAGTACTGAAAGTAATTTTAACAAAATACTCCTTAATGACTTGATTGCTGTGGGTAGGGAAGACAATGAAACGCACACATAGTCTTCTATATAAAAAGCATTTTAAAAAAATTATTTTTAAAAAAAAATTAAAAAAAAAAATCATATAGAAGGGAATGGCTAGTTTTAATAAACTAAGTACAGTTAAACCTTCCATTGTATTTAGTTATCGAAAACCTCTCAAAGGGAGAAGGGTAGTTTTAGTACTCTATTTCAAGGAAAAGGGTAGTTTTAGTACTATTTTTGAAGGAAAAGTGTAGTTTTAGTACCCTTTTTAAAGGAAAATGATAGTTTTGGTACCCTTTTCAATGAAAAGGGTAGCTCTAGTACCCTTTTTCAAGGAAAAGGATATTCTTAGTTCCCAATTTAAAGTAAAAGGGTAGTTTTAGTACCCTTTTTCAAGGAAAAATGTATTTTTAGTACCATTGTTTAAGGAAAAGGATAGAATTAGTACACTTTTTTAAGGAAAGGGGTAGTTTTAGTACCCTTTTTCAAGGAAAAGAGTAGTATTAGTACCATTTTTAAAGAAAGCTGTAGTTTTAGCATCCTTTTTCAAGGAAAAGGGTAGTTTTAGTACCCTTTTTCAAGGAAGGGGTAGTTTTAATACACTGTTTCTAGGAACAGGGTAGTTTTAGTACCCATTTTAAAGAAAAAGGTATTTATAGTACCCTTTTCTTAAAAATACCATTTTAAAGAAAAAGGTATTTTTAGTACCCTTTTCAAGGAAAAAAGTAGTTAAAGTACGCTTTTTCAAAGAAAAGAGTGGTTTTAGCACCCTTTTTAAGGTAAAGGAAAAGAGTAGTTTTAGCACCCTTTTTAAAGTGAAGGATAGTTTTAGTACGCTTTTTTAAGTAAAATGATAGTTTTAGTACACTTTTTTAGGTAAAAGGGTAGTTTTAGTACCATTTTTTAAGTGAAAGGGTAGTTTTAGTAACCCTTTTCAAGGAAGAGAGTAGTTTTAGGACTCTTTTGCAAGGAACAGGGTAGTTCTAGTACCCTTTTTCAAGGAAAAGGGTAGTTTTAGTACCCTTTTTTAAGGAAAACTGTAGTATTAGTACCTTTTTTAAATAAAAGGATTGGTTTAGTACCCTTTTTTAAGGAAGGGGGTAGTTTTAGTACCCTTTTTCAAGGAAACGAGTAGTTTTAGTACCCAATTTAAAATAAAAGGGTAGCTTAAGTACCCTTTTTCAAGAAAAAGGTTAGTTTTAGTAACCATTTTAAAGGAAAAGGGTATTTTTAGTACCCTTTTCAAGGAAAAAAGTGGTTTTAGTACCCCTTTTCAAGGAAAAGCGTAGTTTTAGTACCCTTTTTCAAGGAAAAGGCTAGTATTAGTACTATTTTTAAAGAAAGGGGTAGTTTTAGTACCCTTTTTCAAGGAGGGGGTAGTTTTAGTACCCTTTTCAAGGAGGGGGTAGTTTTAGTACACTGTTTCAAGGAACAGGGTAGATTTAGTACCCTTTTTCAATGAAGGGGATAGTTTTAGTTTTAGTACCCAATTTAAAATAAAAGGGTAGCTTAAGTACACTTTTCAAGGAAAAAAGTAGTTTTAATACCCTTTTTCAAGGAAAAGGGTGGTTTTAGTACCCTTTTTCAAGGAAAGGGTAGTTTTAGTAGCCCTTTTTAAGGAAAAAGGTAGTTTTTGTACCCTTTTTCAAGAAAAAGAGTAATTTTAGTACACTTTCTTTAAGTAAAAGGGTAGTTTTAGTAACACTTTCCAAAGAAGAGAGTAGTTTTAGTACTCTTTTGCACGGACCAGGGTAGTTTTAGCACTCTTTTTCAATGAAGGTTATACTTTTAGTACCCATTTTAAAGAAAAAGGTATTTTTAGTACCCTTTTCAAGGAAAAAAGTAGTTTTAGTACCCTTTTTCAAGGAAAGGGGTAGTTTTAGAACCTTTTTCAAGTAAAAGTGTTGAATTGGTACCCTTTTTCAAGGAAAAGGGTTGCTTTAGTACCTTTTTCAAGGAAAAAAGTAGTTTCAGTACCCTTTTTTAAGTAAAATGATAGTTTTAGTACACTTTTTTAAGTAAAAGTTTAGTTTTAGTACCATTGTTTAAGTAAAAGGGTAGTTTTAGTAACCCTTTCCAAAGAAGAGAGTAGTTTTAGTACTCTTTTGCAAGGAACAGGGTAGTTTTAGTACCCCTTTCCAAGGAAAAGGGTAGTTTCAGTACTTTTTTTTCAATAACGGGGATGGTTTAAGTACACTTTTCAAGGAAAAAAGTAGTTTTAATACCCTTTTTCAAGGAAAAGGGTGGTTTTAGTACCCTTTTTCAAGGAAAAGAGTAGTTTTAGTACCCTTTCATTAAGTAAAAGGGTAGTTTAAGAACCTTTTTTAAGGAAAAGAGTAGTTTTTGTACCCTTTTTTTAGGAAAGGAGTAGTTTTAGTACTCTTTTGCAAGGAACAGGGTAGTTCTAGTACCCTTTTTTAAGGAAAAGGATATTTTTAGTACATTTTTTTAAGAAAATCGGATGTGTTAGTACCATTTTTTAAGAAAAAGGATAGTTTTAGTCTCCTCTTATAAGGAAAAGGGTAGCTTTAGTTCCTTTTTCAAGGAAAAGGGTAGCTTTAGTACCCTTTTTCAAGGAAAATGATTGTTTTAGTACCGTTTTTTAAGTGAAATGGTACTTTTAGGACCCTTTTTTAAGGAAAAGGGTAGTATAAGTACACTTTTTAAGAAAAAGGATAGGTTTAGTAACCTTTTTTCGGGGAAGGGGGCAGTTTTAGTACCGTTTTTCAAGGAAGAGAGTAGTTTTAGTACCCTTTTAAAGGAAAAGGGTAGTTTTGGTACCATATTTTAAGTAAAAGGGTAGTTTTAATACTTTTTTAAGGAAAAGGGTTGCATTAGTACCCTTTTTCAAGGAAAAGGGTAGTATTAGTACTCTTTTTCAAGGAAAAGGGTAATATTAGTACCCCTTTTCAAGAAAAACGGTAGTTTTAGTACGCCTTTTCAAGGAAAAGAGTAGTTTCAGTACCGTTTTTCAAGGAAAAGAGTTGTTTTAGTACCCTTTTTAAGGTAAAGGATAGTTTTAGTACTCTTTTTTAAGTAAAAAGATAGTTTTAGTACATTTTATACCCTCCACCATAGGATGGGGGTATACTAATTTCGTAATTCTGTTTGTAACTACTCAAAATATTCTGAACTACTCGAAATAGTCTGAGTCCCCATAAAGCATATATATTATTGATCGGTGTGACATTTTATGTCGATCTAGCCATATACGTCCGTCCGACTGTCTGTCGAAAGCACGCAAACTTTCGAAGGAGTAAAGCTAGCCACGTGAAATTTTGCACAAATACTTCTTATTAGTGTAGGTCGGTTGGCGCAATTCTTATCCGAATGAACTGAAATATTACTCAATGACTTCTACAATGTTCAGCATTCATTTATGGTCCGAATACGACTACAATTTGATAAAGCTCCAATAGCACAACAGTTCTTTTTATACCCTCCACCATAAGATGGGGGGTATACTAATTTCGTCATTCTGATTGCAACTACTCGAAATATTCGTCTGAGACCCCATAAAGTATATATATTCTTGATCGTCGTGAAATTTTATGTCAATCTAGCCATGTCCGTCCGTCCGTCCGTCCGTCTGTCTGTCGAAAGCACGCTAACTTCCGAAGGAGTAAAGCTAGCCGCTTGAAATTTTGCACAAATACTTCTTATTAGTGTAGGTCGGTTGGTATTGTAAATGGGCCATATCGGTCCATGTTTTGATATAGCTGCCATATAAACCGATCTTGGGTCTTGACTTCTTGAGCCTCTAGAGTGCGCAATTCTTATCCGATTGGGATGAAATTTTGCACGACGTGTTTTGTTATGATATCCAACATCTGTGCCAAGTATGGTTCAAAACGGTCCATAACCTTATATAGCTGTCATATAAACCGATCTTGGGTCTTGACTTCTTGAGCTTCTAGAGGGCGCAATTCTTAACCGATTGGCATTAAATTTTGCACGACATGTTTTGTTATGATATCCAACAACTGTGTCAAGTATGGTTTAAATCGGTCCATAACCTGATATAGTTGCCATATAAACTGATTTTGGGTCTTGACTTCTTCAGCCTCTAGAGGTCGCTATTCTCGTCCGATTTGACTGAAATTTTGCATGAGAAGTTTTGGTATCACTTCCAACAACTACACTAAGTATGGTTTTATTCGGTTCATGTTTTGATATAGATGCCATATAAACCGATCTTGGGTCTTGACTTCTTGAGCCTCTAGAGAGCGCAATTCTCGTCCGATTTAACTGAAATTTTGCACGTAGGTTTTTTGGTATCACTTTTAACAACTGTGCTAAGTGTGATTCAAATCGGTTCAAAATCTGGAATAGCTGTCAAATAAACCGATCTTGGGTCTTGACTTATTGAGCCTCTAGAGCGCGCAATTCTCATCCGATTTGGCTGTAATTTTGCATGAGGTGTTTTATTATGACTTCCAATAACTGTGCGAAGTATGGCGCAAATCGGTACATAACCTGATAACCATATAAACCGATTTGGGATCTTGACTTCTTGAGCCTCCAGAGGGCGCAATTCTCATCCGATTTGGCGGATGATTTTTACAAATTTTGTACAAAGACTTCTCTCATGACCTTAAACATAAGTGTCTAATATGGTCTAAATCGATCAATGGCTTGATACAGCTCCCATATAAACCTATCTCCCGATTTTGCTTCTTGAGACCCAACACAAGGCGTAATTCTTATCCGCATGAACTGAATTATTACACAATGACTTCTACAATGTTCAGCGTTCATTTATGGTCCGAATCGAACTATAACTTGATAAAGCTCCAATAGCACAACAGTTCATATTCCATATTCTTTGTTTGCCTAAAAAGAAATACCGCGCATAGAACTCGACAAATGCCATCCATGGTGGAGGGTATATAAGATTCGGCCCTGCCGAACTTAGCACGCTCTTATTTGTTATAGACAAATAGTAGTTTTGGTTCCCCTATCCAAGATAAAGCGTAGTTTTAGTAGCGTTTTCTATAATTTCAAAAAATTTGTCATTTTACTTTAATTTTCTTGTTCTTGATTTTCCTCAAAATTCCTTAACTTATTGTCAATGGAATTTTTTTTTCGTCGGTTTTCCTTCAACTCATTGGGTCATTGACCTTTTCATATACAATTCTAGTAAGACAATGATCTCATAAATATCCCTAAATTTGATTTTTTATAATTGTCAGTCTTTAGATGTGATTTCCAAAACAAAAAGCCTTCGAAATGTATATTCCACTATATGGCAGCCACTAAACGCTATAACAAATTGCTCTAAGACAATAAAATCCAATTTTGACACAACAATCAACAGCATTAAACCAAAGTGTCATATAAACTCTGAAGTTTATACTTCTATCACACATCCACGCAATGGGGCTAATCTTTATGGGGAAATAAGTTATCCAAAAGCAAAAAAAAACAAATTTTCTGCCATTTCATAAAACTCCATTTCAACTTCAGTCTTAGGCAGTGGTCTTTAAGGGCGATGTTCTAAAACCCAACCGCAGTTTCCATTCATGCCTTTGAGATGACGTGTAAGCAGCAAGCGAAATATTTTTGATTGACTATTCACACCATTAAAGCAAGAACCTTCTCTGGAGTTGCTTGGAAGTAGCAAAAAACATAAAAATCGCATATGAGCTTTAACTTAAGGCAACCGGAAATATGCTTGCATATGTGTGGGTGTGTCTGTTTATGCGACATCAACACCCTCCATTAGAAATTTACGAGTTCTCAATAAACAAACACAAATTGTAAATAAACACGATTTTTTGGTGGGTGTAATGGTGATACAATCGCTATCAGAGAGACCAGTCCAGAGATTTTGCTACAAGGGCACACGGAAACAAAAGAACAATTAAGTGAAAATATGCATAACATAACATAACATAACATAACATAACATAACATAACATAACATAACATAACATAACATAACATAACATAACATAACATAACATAACATAACATAACATAACATAACATAACATAACATAACATAACATAACATAACATAACATAACATAACATAACATAACATAACATAACATAACATAACATAACATAACATAACATAACATAACATAACATAACATAACATAACATAACATAACATAACATAACATAACATAACATAACATAACATAACATAACATAACATAACATAACATAACATAACATAACATAACATAACATAACATAACATAACATAACATAACATAACATAACATAACATAACATAACATAACATAACATGACATAACATAACATAACATAACATAACATAACATAACATAACATAACATAACATAACATAACATAACATAACATAACATAACATAACATAACATAACATAACATAACATAACATAACATAACATAACATAACATAACATAACATAACATAACATAACATAACATAACATAACATAACATAACATAACATAACATAACATAACATAACATAACATAACATAACATAACATAACATAACATAACATGACATAACATAACATAACATAACATAACATAACATAACATAACATAACATAACATAACATAACATAACATAACATAACATAACATAACATAACATAACATAACATAACATAACATAACATAACATAACATAACATAACATAACATAACATAACATAACATAACATAACATAACATAACATAACATAACATAACATAACATAACATAACATAACATAACATAACATGTGTATATTGCATCTCAATGTCCTTGAACCACTGTGCCTTCCATTGGTTTCACACTTGCCTGCATGGTCACATCCATTGACGGTTGTCTACATGTGTTTATGGATTTTTTTTTTTTTTGTTTTTATATTTTCGGTTTCTATTTCATGTTCTACAAGTTTATGATCAAATAAAACCCAGGCGAATGATTTTTAGACTAGCAATTTTGAAAGTACCAAGAAAAGCGCATCCAGGCAAATAACATAAACTCTCCAAAAAAGCGAAACAAACTCAAAGCCATGAACCATATCTGCAAAACAACCATCGTTAACTTCTCATATCACAACGACGACGACGATGGTGATGGTGTTGGTGATACTGTTTGCATTCGTCCCATGTTACATGGCAGGGGTAGCATGCCCAAAGCAAGAGTTGCTGGTTTCCTGTTTCCGGTTTATTGGCGCAATTGTAAAAAGTCGAATATTTAATGACACTCTGTTGCATGTATGTATGCATGAGTATGTGTGCCTATATCTGTAGATGACTCTAACCACCATACAAGCCATAAACATTTGTTTCACTTTCCCCTTTGGTTATTTGATAACCATGGGGGTTGGGCAGGGGTGGAGTTATAAAAACAAAATTTCATGGCATGACTATTTGTTGGAATTTTCCAAAACCAAATCAAACAAAAACAAGTAAGCAAACAAGTTGTTCTAACAAATTTTTCAAATTCAAATGAAAAGGTTAAGAATGGAAACTTTTCAACAAAAGACTATAAAATTTTTTTGATATTTTCCTTAAGTCAGCTTTAAAACATTTTTAAAGCATTTTTTTCAAGTTTGCCTAATCCATGTTTATCACCCTTTCACCATACTTTAGCTGCTTTATGGCCACTCATATTTTGGCTACTTAGAGTCTATTTGCCAGCTTTAGTACTCCAACTTTTATGGCTAATTAACACAGTTTTATAAAGATTTTTTATTAAGGCAAATAAAATGACAATAAAATCTTTAGAGAGGGACATAAATAAAGGGTTTTTTAACAGTTTTAAGAGGTAAACAGCAGAAAATTTTGTATTTCAGCCAAGCTGAATTAAAGTTTTCTCATAAAAAATTGAAATTTTTCTTTTAGAAAACCTTATTCAGCCAGCCTGAATTGAAGGTTTCCTATAGAAAACCTTATTCAGCCAGGCCGAATTGAAGGTTTCCTATACAAAACCTTATTCAGCCAGGCTGAATTGAAGGTTTCCTATAGAAAACCTTATTCAGCCAGGCTGAATTGAAGGTTTCCTATAGAAAACCTTATTCAGCCAGGCTGAATTGAAGGTTTCCTATAGAAAACCTTATTCAGCCAGGCTGAATTGAAGGTTTCCTATTGAAAATCTTATTCAGCCAGGCTGAATTGAAGGTTTCCTATTGACAACCTTACTCAGCCAGGCTGAATGGAAGGTTTCCTATGGAAAACCTTATTCAGCCAGGCTGAATGGAAGGTTCCCTATAGAAAACTTTATTCAGCCAAGCTGAATTGAAGGTTTCCTATAGAATACCCTATTCAGTCGGGCTGAATTGAAGGTTTCCTATAGAAAACCTTATTCAGCCAGGCTGAATTGAAGGTTTCCTATAGAAAACCTTATTCAGCCAGGCTGAATTGAAGGTTTCCTATAGAAAACCTTATTCAGCCAGGCTGAATTGAAGGTTTCCTATAGAAAACCTTATTCAGCCAGGCTGAATTGAAGGTTTCCTATAGAAAACCTTATTCAGCCAGGCTGAATTGAAGGTTTCCTATAGAAAACCTTATTCAGCCAGGCTGAATTGAAGGTTTCCTATAGAAAACCTTATTCAGCCAGGCTGAATTGAAGGTTTCCTATAGAAAACCTTATTCAGCCAGGCGGAATTGAAGGTTTCCTATAGAAAACCTTATTCAGCCAGGCTGAATTGAAGGTTTCCTATAGAAAACCTTATTCAGCCAGGCTGAATTGAAGGTTTCCTATAGAAAACCTTATTCAGCCAGGCTGAATTGAAGGTTTCCTATAGAAAACCTTATTCAGCCAGGCTGAATTGAAGGTTTCCTATAGAAAACCTTATTCAGCCAGGCTGAATTGAAGGTTTCCTATAGAAAACCTTATTCAGCCAGGCTGAATTGAAGGTTTCCTATAGAAAACCTTATTCAGCCAGGCTGAATTGAAGGTTTCCTATAGAAAACCCTATTCAGCCAGGCTGAATTGAAGGTTTCCTATAGAAAACCTTATTCAGCCAGGCTGAATTGAAGGTTTCCTATAGAAAACCTTATTCAGCCAGGCTGAATTGAAGGTTTCCTATAGAAAACCTTATTCAGCCAGGCTGAATTGAAGGTTTCCTATAAAAAACCTTATTCAGCCAGGCTGAATTGAAGGTTTCCTATAGAAAACCTTATTCAGCCAGGCTGAATTGAAGGTTTCCTATAGAAAACCTTATTCAGCCAGGCTGAATTGAAGGTTTCCTATAGAAAACCTTATTCAGCCAGGCTGAATTGAAGGTTTCCTATAGAAAACCTTATTCAGCCAGGCTGAATTGAAGGTTTCCTATAAAAAACCTTATTCAGCCAGGCTGAATTGAAGGTTTCCTATAGAAAACCTTATTCAGCCAGGCTGAATTGAAGGTTTTCTATAGAAAACCTTATTCAGCCAGGCTGAATTGAAGGTTTCCTATAGAAAACCTTATTCAGCCAGGCTGAATTGAAGGTTTCCTATAGAAAACCTTATTCAGCCAGGCTGAATTGAAGGTTTCCTATAGAAAACCTTATTCAGCCAGGCTGAATTGAAGGTTTCCTATAGAAAACCTTATTCAGCCAGGCTGAATTGAAGGTTTCCTTTAGAAAACCTTATTCAGCCAGGCTGAATTGAAGGTTTCCTATAGAAAACCTCATTCAGCCAGGCTGAATTGAAGGTTTTCCTATAGAAAACCTTATTCAGCCAGGCTGAATTGAAGGTTTTCTTTAAAAAACCTTAAACAGCCAGGCTGAATTGAACCCCTTATTAAGCCAGTCTGTTTTGAAATATTCCTTTTGAAGACCATATTCAGTCTGAGTTTAAGTTTTCCTTTAGCAAATCTTATTCAAACAGTCTGAGCCGTTTTTTCCATGCCAAAATTTCAAAATACTATTCTTTTGGTACATTTCGACCATTGAGAGTTGTTAAGATTTGACCAATAGCATTTTCCCTTTTATGGTGCAGAAATTCCTTTGCCATTGATATCCTTCGACGTTTGCGGCCCTTAAACCCAATTTTAGCTAACACCACTCCTTTGGCTATGTGGCTTTCTTTCCTTGACCCCATGTCACTTGACCATTTCACACACTTAAAATCAGTTTTACATCATACAACCTGAACTTTGTTCTCAATGGCAATATTTTAGCCTGAGAGCCAATTCTCACCACTGCACATTTCGAAAGAATATCCCCATCATCAGAGTCGATGCATTTATGGCCATGTCAGTTTGAGTACTTTTGTGGTCAACGATAGCCCTTTACGTTCTACATTTCGTGCAGAAGTTGCTTGGGAAAATTAGGCCACTGCGATGGTGGTGAGGGGGGTGAGCATAATTGAAAAGTGGTTTGGTGCCGTTTGCCATTTGGTGCTTTATTGGTGGCACTATGATGGTGATTACTTCATATAACATTCTGGGAGAAACAAAAACAAAGCTAGCTTAGATGATAATGTTGTTGCATAGGCAATGTGGGTTTATGGCCATATCCTTTGCCTTGGCTTGAAATGCAGCTGCTTGAACAAATAAACAGCGTACAATGTTAATGCCTGTGTTAAATAGCGGTAATACTTGATAATTGTTTTTGTATTGAGACTCTGGGCATAAGAAGAAGAATGTGAGAAAGGGAGAGAACGAGAGAGCAAGCCTAATGTTATGCCTTTGTATGCTAGATATTCATGATTTCCCTTTGAAAACGTAGAGCCATGCATTCACACTCGTGCTTACATCTCAGCCACCCACCCTCTCTCTCTTTCTCTCTCTCTCACACACACACACAAATCTATGCACTTTGCAATGCATCGCTTTAATTGCATTATCCTTCTGACCTTTGACGCAGTATGCAAATGCAAAACACATTCAGTGAAAGAGAAAGGATATTCACTTATGGTTAATGTTATTTTTGCTGTTGTTAATGGTGTCTAGCTTGAGCGTAGGCTACAAAAGCGAGAGAGTGTTTGTGTGTTTGTGCGCTTGTATGTGTTGTACTCTAATCTTCTTCCCAAACACATGCATCGCAACGGATGTGCTTGTATCAACATTCTTGGATGATGTTTGGCTATGTACACGTGCATTACGTGTTTCGCTTAAAATCCACTCACCCATACAGCTTGCGGTTTTGCGAATGCAGCAGTGAAAAATGCACAGTGCATGCAAATGGATGAAAAATTATATAAAAAAAACAAATGATTTTTGAAAATAGTTGCAACAGTCATGACACATTCCAGAGGGACTGGAATCTATTGGCATGCTTTAGCGACATAAAGGCTTAATCTTCGAGCTTAGATCCAAAGAGCAACAGATGACAAGTGTTAACGCATTGGGGACTGTGAAAGCTCCAAGACTACGTGGCCCGATCTAAACTCGTAGAGGTCTCATTCGTTGGCTAGAACAAAACCCTGACTCATCGCATTCGCCATGGCAGTTCACTGACTGATCAGAAAACATGTAGAATTATAATCGCTGCAAGTAACAAGCATCGCAGAGGTTAGCCTGTCTGCCCATGTCGCTGAACTCCTGGGCAAGAATTCTGACGAGAACATCAGAAAAACAACTTCAGCGGTGGTTATCTCCTCCTAATGCTAGCGACATTTGTAAGGTGTCATGCCATATAAAAACTTCTCCCCAAAGTGGCGTCGCACTGCGGCGCGACGTTTGGACTCGGCTTTAGAAAATAAGCCCCTTGTTCTTGAGCTTAAACTTGAATCGGGCAGTATTCATTGATGTGTAAGAAGTTTACCCCCGTCAGCTTGGGTTACTCGCCGGAGACCTTAGGTCCATTGTATTTACCCTAGAAAAAAGTAAAAGAGAAGAAGATGGAGAAACATGTCCTTGTTCAATTGTGTATAACAAAATATTGGTCTTTTTAGTAGCTATGTCTAAAAATAAACCAATCTGAACCATATACGACACGGATGTCGAAAAGCCTAACATAAGTCACTGTGTCAAATTTCTGTGAAATCGGATTATAAATGCACCTTTTATGGGAGCATGGCAGTAGAAAAATGTCGAAGATCCTAACACAACTCACTGTTCCAAATTTCGGCGACATCGGACAATAAATGCTCCTTTATGGGCCCAAAACCTTAAAGCGAGAGTTCGGTCTATATGGCAGCTATATCCAAATCTGAACCGATTAGGGTCAAATTGAAGAAAAATGTCGAAGGGCCTAACACAACTCACTGTCCCAAATTTCAGCAAAATCGGATAATAAATGTGGCTTTTATGGGCCTAAGACCCTAAATCGGAGGATCGGTCTATATGGCAGCTATATCCAAATCCGGACCGGGCTGGGCCAAATTGACGAAGGATGTCGAAGGGCCTAACACAACGCACTGTCCCAAATTTCAGCAAAATCGGATACTAAATGTGGCTTTCATGGGTCTTAGACCCTAAATCGGAGGATCGGTCTATATGGCAGCTATATCCAAATCTGAACCGATCTGTGCCATATTGCAGAACTATGTCAAGGGGCTAAGCTTAAATCAATGTCCCAAATTTCGGCGACATCGGAGAATAAATGTGCCTTTTATGGGACCAAAACCTTAAATCGAGAGATCGGTCTATATGGCAGCTATATTCGAATCTGGACCGATCTGGGCCAAATTGCAGAAAGATGTCGAGAAGTCTATCACAACTCACTGTAACGAATTTTAGCGAAATCGGACAATAATGCGTATATTATGGGCCCAAAACTTTAAATAAAGAGATCGGTCTATATGGCAGATATATCCAAATCTGAACCGATCTGCGCCAAATTGACAACTGTCCCAAATTTCGACGAAATCGGGCAATAAATGCGCCTTTTATGCGCCCAAAACCTTGAATAGAGAGATCGGTCTAAAGGGCAGCTTTATCCAAATCAGGACCGATCAGGGCCAAATTGAAGAGAGATATCGAAGGGCCTTAGACAACTCACTGTTCCAAATTTCACCAAAATCGGATAATAAATGTGGCTTTTATGGGCCTAAGACCCTAAATCGGAGGATCGGTCTATATGGCGGCTATATCCAAATCTGAACCGATCTGTGCCATATTGCAGAAGTATGTCAAGGGGCTTAGCATAACTTAATGTCCCAAATGTCGGCGACATCGGGCAATAAATGCGCTTTTTATGTGCCCAAAACCTTGAATCGAGAGAGCGGTCCATATGGCAGCTACATTGAAATCTACACCGATCAGGGTCAAATTAAAGAGAAATGTCGAAGGGCCTAACACCACGCACTGTCCCAAATTTCGGCAAAATCGGACAATGAATGCAATAATGGGGGTTGTTTTTGGGGATGGGCGGCCACTCAGTGACTTGGTCTTGAAAATATATATCAGATTTGTATTCTACTCTTAAATATCTCTTATTTGAGCGCCATATTGCAATGATCAGCAAATACGTCCTATCTGGGTGGTGTTATGGGGGTGGGGCGGCCCCATAGATATTTTCCCGAATATTAATATCAGTTTCGTGCTTTACTTCCAAAGACCTTTCATTTGAGACACATACTGCTATGGTCGTAAGTTTGTTCTCTTTGTGGGGTGTTTTTGGAGAGGGGGGCTCCCAAACACTTGGTCCCAGATTTGGATATCAGATTGGTATTCTACACTCAAATACCTTTTATTTAAGCCCCATAGTCCCATGGTCAGTAAATAAGTCCTGTTTTGTGGCAGTTTTGAGCAGGGGGTGGACCAACAGAAATTTGGTCCCACATTTGAATATCAGATTCGTATTCTACACGCGAATGCCTTTCATTTGAGTCTCATATTGCCATGGTCGGTACATATGTCCGATTTAGGCGTGTTCTGGGGGATGGGAAGGTCCCCCAAACACTTGGTCCACAATTGGGTATCAGGTACGATTTCTAACCTTTAATACCCTTCATTTGAGTCCCATATTGTCGTGATTGGTGTATTTATATATTTGGTAGGTGTTGGGGGTGAGGCGGCCCCCATAGATACCCCATCCGAAATTTTAATACCCAATTTTTGTGTTAAGGTTGCTATAAGAGAGCACACAAAATTTCTCTTAAATACCACCACCCATCTACGAAATCTGGCGTTTCGGAAAATTAAGGTAAGGAGGGTCCTCTCGCCCTTCAGGTGTCAACAAATGTTGTACCCTATTTTCACCACGGCATCATTATGGACCATCTGTGAAAATTTCAAGAAAATCGGAAAGAATCGTCATAATTTTGGGGGTATGGCGGCCTACATTATTTTACGTCCCAATTTAATTAAGTAACACAGTGTCCTGTTAGTTCATTATGATTGATCGACAGTTTTGGAATGAGGTGGTACGCTAGATATATAAGGAGAATAAATACATCAGATTCGCACCACACAACCTTATACCTATAATACAGCCGATTGCTGGAGGGCGTCACCCCATCTGCCTGAATGACGCACTCCTCTCAAAAATATCTATCACTTGGACCCGCTTTTTATATCCACCAATGAAGAATGGGGGTATATTCATTTTGTCATTCCGTTTGGAACACATCGAAATATCCATTTTCTACTCTACAAAGTATATATATTTCGGATCGTCGTAAAATCTAAGACGATCGTCGTAAAATTCTAACGATGTCTCCTTCCTTCCCAAACTCTGTGAAAATTTCAAAGAAATCGGTTAAGCCGTTTTTGAGTCTATACGGAACAAAGAAATTTACAAACTCACAAACGAACAAATCGATCCAGCCATGTCCGTCTATCCATCCGTCCATCCGTCCGTCCGTCCGTCCATCCGTCCATCCGTCCGTCCATCCGTCCGTCCGTCCGTCCGTCCGTCCATTCGTCCGTCCATTCGTCCGTCCATCCGTCCGTCCATCCGTCCGTCCATCCGTCCATCCGTCCGTCCATCCATCCGTCCATCCGTCCGTCCATCCGTCCATCCGTCCATCCGTCCATCCGTCCGTCCGTCCGTCCATCCGTCCGTCCATCCGTCCGTCCGTCCGTCCGTCCATTCGTCCGTCCATCCGTCCGTCCGTCCATCCGTCCGTCCATCCGTCCGTCCATCCGTCCGTCCATCCGTCCGTCCGTCCGTCCATCCGTCCGTCCATCCGTCCGTCCATCCGTCCGTCCATCCGTCCGTCCATCCGTCCGTCCTTCCGTCCGTCCATCCGTCCTTCCGTCCGTCCGTCCATCCGTCCGTCCGTCCGTCCATTCGTCCGTCCATTCGTCCGTCCGTCCGTCCGTCCATCCGTCCGTCCATCCGTCCGTCCATCCGTCCGTCCATCCGTCCGTCCATCCGTCCGTCCGTCCATCCGTCCGTCCATCCGTCCGTCCGTCCGCCCATCCGTCCGTCCATCCGTCCGTCCATCCGTCCGTCCTTCCGTCCGTCCATCCGTCCTTCCGTCCGTCCGTCCATCCGCCCGTCCATCCGTCCGTCCATCCGTCCGTCCATTCGTCCGTCCATCCGTCCGTCCGTCCGTCCGTCCGTCCATCCGTCCGTCCATCCGTCCGTCCATCCGACCGTCCATCCGTCCGTCCATCCGACCGTCCATCCGTCCGTCCATCCGTCCGTCCATCCGTCCGTTCATCCGTCCGTCCATCCGTCCGTTCATCCGTCCGTCCATCCGTCCGTCCATCCGTCCGTCCATCCGTCCGTCCATCCGTCCGTCCATCCGTCCGTCCATCCGTCCGTCCATCCGTCCGTCCATCCGTCCGTCCATCCGTCCGTCCATCCGTCCATCCGTCCATCCGTCCATCCGTCCGTCCATCCGTCCGTCCATCCTTCCGTCCATCCGTCCGTCCATCCGTCCGTCCATCCGTCCGTCCATCCGTCCGTCCATCCGTCCGTCCATCCGTCCGTCCATCCGTCCGTCTGTCTGTCGAAAGCACGCTTACTTACGAAGAGTAAAGCTAGCCGCTTGAAATTTTCCAAAAAATACTCCCTATAAGTGTAGGTCGGTTCGGATTGGGCCATATCGGTCCATGTTTTGATATAGCTGCCATATAAACCGATCTTGACTTCTTGAGCCACTAGAGGGCTAAATTCTCATCCGATTTGTCTGAAATTTTGCACGTCGTGTTTTGGTATCACTTCCAACAACTTCCTAAGTATGGTTCAAATCGGTCTATGTTTTGATATAGCTGCCATATAAACCGATCTGGTATCTTGACTTTTTCAGCCTTTAGAGGGCGCAATTCCCATCCGATTTGGCTGAAATTTTGGATGCGGCGTTTTATTATGAGGTCCAACAATTGAGCTATGTACGGTGTAAATCGGTCCATAACCTGATATAGCTGCCATATAAACCGATCTGGGATCTTGACTTCTTGGGCCTCAAGAGGGCGCAATTCTCATCTGATTTAGCTGAAATTTTGCATGAGGTCTTTTGTTATAGTTTGCAACAATTGTGCTAGGTATGGCGCAAATCAGTACAAAACCTAATATAGCTGCCATATAAACCGATCTGGGATCTTGACTTCTTCAGCCACTAGAGGGCGTAATTATTATCCGATTTAGCAGAAATTTTATACAATGGCTTCCATCATGACTTTTAACATACGTGTCTAATATGGTCTGAATCGATCAATAGCTTGATACAGCTCCCATTTAAACCTATCTCCCGATTTTGCTTCTGGAGCCGCAACAAGGCGCAATTTTTATACGAATGAACTGAAATATTACACAATGACTTCTACAATGTTCAGCATTCGTCTATGGTCCGAATCGCACTATAACTTGATATAGCTCCGATAGCATAACAGTTCTTATTCAATATTCTTTGTTTGTCTAAAAAGAGATACCGCGCATAGAACTCGACAAATGCGATCCATGATGGTGGGTATATATAATTCGGCCCGGCTGAACTTAGCACGCTCTTACTTGTTATAACCTACACCACCACTGGGGTGCAGGGTATTATAAGTTTGTGCATTTGTTTGCAACGCTAAGAAGGAGAAGAGCTAGACCCGTTGATAAGTACACCGATCGACTCACTTTCTGATTCGATTTAGCCATGTCCATCCGACCGTCTGTCCGTCCGTCCGTCCGTTCGACCGTCTGTCCGTCCGTCCATCTGTGAACAAATGTATTCTTGTAATCAAAGTGCAGGTCGTATTTGTTGTCATCATCACAAAATTTTGCACATATCACTTTTTTGGCCCCAGGACGGACACTATTGATTTTGGTAAAAATCGGCTCAGATTTAGAAATAGCTCCCATATATATGTATCGCGCGATTTGCACTTAAATGGCCGTATTAGCTACAATTTTCAACCGATCTGCCCAAAATTTGGCGTGGATTGTTTTGTTACCGATATTAACATACCTGCAAAATTTCATCAAAATCGGTTCAGATTTAGATATAGCTGCCATATATATATACAGGGTGGCTGATGAATATTGCTACAATGATGAATATTGCTACATTTTTTTTTCGGTGTATGGAATACATTTTTCTTTTATTCATGTTAAATTAAATTATTAAATTAATTATTAAATTATTATTAATTAAATTAATTAATTAATTAATTAAATTAATTATTAAATTATTATTATTAAATAGAAAAAAAGTTATTACATTTTTTTTTGGTAGCGGCTTTCATCAGCCACCCTGTATAACCCGATTTGCAATTAAATGGCCGTAGTAGCTTCAATTTTTAACCGATCTGCACAAAATTTGGCACGGATTGTTTTGTTACTAATTTTAATATATTTGCAAAATTTCATCAAAATCGCCTCAGTTTTATATATAGCTCCCATATATATGTATCGCCCGATTTGTACTTAAATGGCCGTAGTAGCTACAATTTTTAACCGATCTGCACAAAATTAGGCTTGAATTGTTCTGTTACTGATCTTAAACTTTCTGCAAAATTTCATCAAAATCGGTTCAGATTTAGATATAGCTGCCATATATATGTATCGCCCGATTTGCAATTAAATGGCCGTAGTAGCTTCAATTTTCAACCGATCTGCACAAAATTTGGCACGGATTGTTTTGTTACTAATTTTAATATATTTGCAAAATTTCATCAAAATCGCCTCAGTTTTAGATATAGCTCCCATATATATGTATCGCCCGATTTGCACTTAAATGGCCGTAGTAGCTACAATTTTCAACCCATCTGCACAAAATTTATCAAGGATTGTTTTGTTACTGATCTTAACATATCTGCGAAATTTCACCAAAATCGGTTCAGATTTAGATATAGCTCCCATATATATGTTTCGCCCGATTTGCACTTAAATGGCCGCAATAGCTACAATTTTCAACCGATCTGTACAAAATTTGGCATGGATTGTTTTGTTACTCATTTTAACATATCTGCTAGATTTCATGAAAATCCGTTCAGTTTTAGATATAGCTCCCATATATATGTGTCGCCCGATTTCCACTTAAATGGCCGTAGTAGCTACAATTTTCAACCGATCTGCACAAAATTTGTCACGGTTCAGATTTATATATAGCTCTCATACACATTTTTATTTATATATTGCCCGAATTTATAATTTTAGGGTAGGTGAAGGGTATTCCGCCCGACTTTTGCCACTCCTTACTGGTTATATATATAGATTTATTAAAAATTTTATTTTCAGTTTCATAAGAATTTTGTTTTATTAAAAATTCCCTTTGAAGTCCTCTTGATTTTCCCAATTCAGAAAAAAAAAATGCCCAGAATGTTTAAAAATGTTCCTTGAACTTTTCTCTCTCATGAGGAGAGATGTTGGGCTAGTTGGCCCATTGTTTTCAACAAAGTTCAACAGTTTTTTTTTTGTTGATGTTCAGCATAGGCTATTGCAATTCTCCGATGGCCTTGTACAAGACCAAGTGCAGTTGCTTGAAAAATTTCGTAACAATTGGGATGCTAGAGTGGTGGTGGTTACACAATGGCTGCATGTAAAATGTATGTTGCATTAATGGCAGTGCCAGTGGCAGCGGTAGCAGCAGCATATGGATGTGGCAAAAGTCCATTAGCGGTTAGAATTCGTGTAATTTTGGCGCTCATTGTTTTTAATGTTTTGGACAGTCATTTCAAGGCACAGACGCTCATGGCATATGGCAGTAACAATTCTCGCAAGCAATCATGTAGTCCATGATTTGTTTAAGGTGTGGACTGGGAAATGTTCCGGGGGGTGGGGTGGGGGCAGAAGAGGTTAAGACCCTGGGGTTAGTTGATGTTGCTGCCTGATTTACTTAGGACCAACTATTATTGATGGCAATGCTTATGTTTATGGCAATGCTCATGATGATGATGATGGTGATGGCGGTCATGAAATGAAATGTTAATGTTGGTAATTGAATTTTAGCTACTGTATTGTTTTTGTTGTTGTGGTGCTTAGTTTTTACCCATTTTTTGCTGGCCATACTATGGCAACTATTTCGGGCTATTGTCGAACATTGATGTTTCATTGATTTTCAAGGAAAAAAAGGCTTTTAGGCTTGTTGATTTCTTATTTGGGAAACAAAAAGGACTTGAAACACATATTTTAACTACAATTGAGCGAATAATGCAAAATTGTAGCAATTAAGGCAAAATTAACAATTGAGTACTTAGTAATAGTTGTGTTTCCCATGAAAAAGATTTTAAGGTCTAGTGCTTAGCTTTCAATTGCATTGTATTAGGGAAAATACTCTTAAGAGCATAATTTCAAACCAGAAGATATATATTTTTGAGAAATTCTGCTGGCAAAAGTGGTATTTCCAAATGAAATCATTATCTAGGAAACCAGTCAAATCCTATTACTTACTAACTTTAATTGGCTATGGCAGAACATTTGTACCACTAGCCGAACGTAGAAGAGCGTTCCAAGCGCCTTGATCTTCTGTGCTCATTCTAAAATCTCTGACACTAAGTTTCGAGGTGTTTCCCACCACTTGATCTTTCCATGGGGCTTTTGGTCTTTCCGGTTTACGTGTACCACCCACCGTGTTTGCCTTCAAAAGACTTCTTTGCTGGAGCTTCTTCATCCATTCTGCCAACGTGACCTAGCCAATGTTGCCGTTGTATTTTGATGCATGTAACTATGCTATCGTCGTCATACAGCTCATTCAGCTCGTGGTTCATACGTCGCCTATATTCTCCGTTAACGAAGAATCTTTCTCTCAAATACTCCAAGTACTGCCTCATATGCTCTCACAAGTACCCATGCTTCAGCCTGTCGAGAGGTGGCCTTGTTTCTAAACTGCTTACTTAGTCCAAAGTAGCATATGTTTGCCGGTATTATTCTTCGCTTAATCCCAAAACTGGTGTCATTCGTCTCGGTCACGGCGTTGCCGAGGTAGATGAAGTGACTGACTATCTCAAAGTTCCATCCATTTCCTCTCATCTCCATTTACAGCCAGACCCATTTTCACTGACTCTCTTTCGATTCTTTCAAAGGCTGCAGTTACTACTTCCGGTGATCGACCTATGATGTCGATGTCGTTCACTGACCCTCTTTCGATTCTTTCAAAGGCTGCAGTTACTACATCGGGTGACCGACCTATGTTGTCGATGTCGTCGGCATAAGCGAGTAGCATGTGTTCTCTCTCTTGTGATTAGTGTGCCATATCTATTCACATCTGCATCTTGTATAATCTTCTCTCGCAGGATATTAAAGAGATCGCACGACAGGCTGTCTCCTTGGCTGAAGCCTCGTTTGGTACTCAATGGTTCTGGGAGATTCTTTTCTCTTCTTACTGAGGAATGCGTATCAGCAAGTGTCGTCCTGCAGAGTCTTATTGGAATTTTGCAGGGATACCAAACTCAGACATGGCTTGAAATACCTTTCAACGTAAAGGATTATCGAAGGCGGCTTTGTAGTCAACAAAGAGATGGTAGGTGTTGATTTGCCCCTCTCGGGTCTTTTCCAGGAGTTGGCGCAGTGTGAATATCTGGTCCAGGGTGGATTTACCAGGTCTAAAGCCGCATTGATAGGGCCCAATTATCTCATTGAATTTAGGATTTAATCTTTCACAGTATGCTCGAGAGTAACTTGTATGCGATGGGGAGGGGACTTATTCCTCTGTAGTTGGCACATTCCGTCTTGTCTCCTTTCTTGGGTACGGGACATAGTATGCTGAGGTTGCAATCATAGGGTATGCGTTCTTCTAGCCAGATAAGCTGATGCATATGCCTTATCAGCGAGTCGCCTCCGGTCTTAAATAGTTCAGCAGGTAACCCGTCGGCTCCTGCTGCCTTGTTGTTCTTTAGTCGTGGACATCATTCTGACCAGGAGGTAAACATTCTATACCATCATCAGGGATTGGTTATGCGCTATCCTCTTCGCCGCCAACATCGGACACTAGCAGTTGGGTAAAATGTTCTTTCCATATTCTCAGCATGTTATCTGTGTCAATTACCAGATTTCCTTTTTTGTCTCTGCAGGAGGTACAGGCACATGTATCAAAGCCATCGGTTTGATGTTTAATTCTTTGGTAGAATTTCCAGACTTCATTCTTACTCCTGCAAATGCAAATTTTGCCCATGAACATTCCACTAAGGAACAGGGGCAAACTTCTCACATATCAATGAGTGCAAGTCCGATTCAAGTTTAAGCTCAATGATTAGGGGCCTCCTTTTTATAGCCGAGTCCGAACGGCGTGCCGTAGTGCGGCACCTCTTTGGAGAGAAGTTTTACATGGCATAGTACCTCAGAAATGTTGCCAGCATTAGGAGGGAAAAACCACCGCTGAAAAGCTTTTCCGATGGTCTCGCCAAGATTCGAACCCAGGCGTTCGGCGTCATAGGCGGACATGCTAACCTCTGCGCTACGGTGGCCTTCATCATTGTAACTCCTGTACATCTCAATTAGCTCTCACTCTCACTCACGACTTTCGATTTCCTTTTTCTTTCTGCGGAATAGACGTTTCTGCGGAATATACGTTTCTCCTCTCTCCTTTTCTCCCGATACCTCTCCTTCATCCGGCGCGTTGCTACAGATTGCAGGGTTGCTTTATATGTCGCATTCTTGGCTTCAGTAGCATCTAGACACTCTTGGTGGTACCATGGGGTTTTTTGGAGGAGGCTTCCGGTACCCAAGTACGGATTTGGCGGCATTTTCCATTTGCATTTGCCACTGCGCCATTATATCATCGAAACAAGGAGCGCTTTCATCAAGCTGTTGGGTCAGTTGAGTGGAGTATACCGCTGCCATTTGTTGTGTTTTCAGCTTTTTAATGTTCAGTTTGCGTGCAGTGTCAGATCGTACTTTCCTCGCCATGTTCAAACGGGTGCGAACCGTTTGTAACACCTCGAAATATTGATCTAGGACCCCATATATACATTCTTGATCGTCTCGACATCCTGAGTCGATCTAGCCATGTTCGACTGTCCGTCCTTCTATCGAAATCACGAAAGCGGTCGAACTCGTAGAGATAGCCGCTTGAAATTTTGCACAGATACTTTATGTTGATGTAAGTCGTTGGGGATTGCAAATGGGTCATATCGGTTGAAGTTTCGATGTAGCTCCCATATAAACCGATCTCCCGATTTGACTTCTTGAGCACCCTGGAAGCCTTAATTTTTGTCCGATTTGGCTGAAATTTTGCGTGTGGTGTTCTATTATGACTCCCAACAACTGTGCCAAGTAGGATTTATATCGGTCAAGAATCTGATATGATCCCATATAAACCTATATCCCGATTTGACTTCTTGAGCCCCTTGAAGCCGCAATTTTTGTCCAATTTGGCGGAAATTTTTCACATAGTGTTTTGTTATGATTTTCAACAACTGTGACAAGTACGGTTTAAATCGGTCTACCACCTGATATAGCTCCCATATAAACCGATCTCCCGATTTGACTTCTTGAGCCCCTAAAAGCCGCAATTTTCATTCGACTTGGCTGAAATTTTGCACGCAGTGCTCTCTTATGAATTCCAAGAACTTTGCCAAAGTATGATCTAAATCGGTCATTAACCCAATATAGCTCCCATATAAACCAAACTCCCGATTTGACTTCTTGAGCCCTTACAGGCTGCAATTTATGTCGGATTTGGCTGAAAATTTTCATGTAGTGTTCTGTAATGACTCTCAACAACTGTGCCAAGTACGGTTTAAATCGGTCAAGAACCTGATATAGCTCCCATATAAACCGATCTCCAGATTTGATTTATTTTGCCCCTGGAAGCCGCAATTTTTGTTCAGATTTGACTGAAATTTTGCATGTAGTGTTCTGTTAAGAATCTCAACAGCTCTGCCTAGTACGGTTCAAATCGGTCAAGAACCTGATATAGCTCCCATATAAACCAATCTCCCGATTTGATTTCTTTTGCCCCTGGAAGCCTTAATTTTCATCCGGTTTTGGTGAAATTTTGCACACGGTGTTCTCTTATGACTTTCAAGAACTGTGTCAAGTACGGTCTTAATCTGTTTATAGCCCGACATAGCTCCCATATAAACCGATATCCCGATTTGACTTCTTGAGCCCCCTGGAAGCCGCGATTATTGCCCGATTTGACTAAAATTTTGCTCATAGTGTTCTGTTATGACTCTCAACAACTGTGCTTAGTACGGTCCAAATCGATCTTAATCTGATATAGCTCCCATATTTTAGCAGAATCCATGGTGATGGGTTCCCAAGATTCGACTCGGCCGAACTTGGCACATTTTTAGTTGTGTTTTCTATTTGTAATAGAAACAGATTATCCTACTGTTTGCATCCGGACAATATCCTATTGTATGAACTATTTCTCGACCAAATGATTTTATTGCAAAACGTATGAATATAAAAATTTTGTCAAAATTTTATTTTTCTGAAAAATATTGTTAAAACTTTGTCTCCCATAAAGCTTTTAAAAAGATTTTGTCAGTATTTTATTGCTATAGAAAATTTTGGATAGGATTGTCAAAATTTACCCATTTTTTCTTATTTTGTTCTAAATTAAGACAAATATTTAGTATTTTCTTTGCTATGGGTTTCACTTCAAATCAATTCCAATCGAAAAGTTAGTGATGTCGTTCCTCAACAATTTTATACCCAACCATAGAAATTGCCAGCATTTTGCATACCACTATGTATACCAACATTAAAAATTAACACCCTTTCCTTTAATTAGTGGAATTTCGGGTCCCTAGAGAAGAAATCCCTGCTCTTTAATTATTTTCAGGACAATGTACCCATTTACCTAATTGAAATTCAAATTCATTTCCTTTCATAAAGGTATCTGGTTTCTAACTGACCATTTCTCGCTTACACAGTAATTTCCTCTCCCCCACATATGTGTTTATTATTGTAGTTGTATTTGTCCAGGTGTGGTTAGTACTGCGGCTTGCTCTTCAACTTGTGTGTTATTGGTATGCCATTCGTTATGTGAGCTCTCTTTATTTCTCTATTAACATAATTAGCATTCATTCATAAATAATTCTCACGCCATGAGAGCCCTTCTCTCTATCTCTCATGGGCGTGAGAATGTAAATAAGCAGTGCATTGAATACCACCCACACCCATTCATACATTTGAATGCATGTTTGTTGTTGTTGTTGTTGGCTAACTCTGCCTTATGTTATTAGTAATGGAGACATTAAACTAGGTAAAAACTAGTAAAAGCGTGCTAAGTTCGGCCAGGCCGAATCCTGTGAAATCATCCCCAAGGATTCTGCAAAAAAGTTATACAAACTAAATTTAGTTGATTGGTATTACTTTATTCTACATACCAAACTTCAGTCACACCAGCAAAATTAAAGAATGTAGGAACCGAGCAAGGACAATCGAGAGATCGGTTTATATGAAAGCTATATCAGATTATAGACCCATTTCAACCGTACTTGGCACAGTTATTGGAAATCATAACAAAACACAATGAAGCTAAATCGGACAACAAATGCGGCTTGTAAGGGTTCAAGAAGTCAAATCGGGAGATCGGTTTATATGGGAAATATATCAGAAAATAGAACGATTTAAATCGTACTTAACACAGTTGTTGGAAGACTTGACAGCACACTATCTGCTAAATTTCAGCCAAATCGGACAAAAAATTGGCCTTGTAAGGGCTTTAGAAGTCAAATCGGAATACCGGTTTATATGGGAGCTATATCAGGTTATAGTCTGATTCGGACCGTACTTGGCACAGTTGTTGAAAGTAGTAACAAAACATTACATGAAAAATTTCAGCCAAATCCGACAAAATTGCTCAAGAAGTCAAATCGGGAGTTCGGTTATATGGGTTATAGACCGGTTATGGGATTATAGGCCGATTTCAATTGTAATTGACTCATGTGTTGGAAGTCGTAACAGAATACCGCATGCAAAATGTCAGCCAAATCGGAAAAAAATGGCGGCTTTCAGGAGCACAAGAAGTCTATTCGGGAGATCAGTTTATATGGGAGCTTTATCAGGTTATACACCTATTTGGACCGTACTTAGCACATTGATTAAACGGATTTTCTTGAAATTTTTACAGATGGAGCACTATGAACCCGTGAAGCCAGCCGCTTGAATTTTTGCACAGATACTTCTTATTGATGTAGATCGTTGGGGATTGCCAATGGGCCATATCGGTTAAGATTTAGATATAGCTCCCATATAAACCGATCTCCCAATTTGACTTTCTGAGCCCCTGGAGCCCGCAATTTTTGCCGATTTAATTGAAATCGGTCAAGAGCCTGATATAGCTCCCATATGAACCGATCTCCCGATTTGAATTATTGAGCCCCAGGAAGGCTAAATTTTCATCCGATTTGTCTGAATGTGTTCTGTTTCGACTTCCAACAATTGTGTCAAGTGCAGATCAAATCGGCCAAGGAACTGCTGTAGCCTACATAAAAACCGATATCCCGATTTGACTTCTTGAGCCCCTGGAAGCAAAATTTTCGTATCCAAATTGCGGATACATAGGCGGCCGCCCCAACCCCAAAACCCACCGAATATATATATTGACCAATCACGACAATATGGGACTCAAATAAAAGGTATTTAAGAGCGAAAAAACATATCCGACATCTAATTTTAGAACCAAGTGTTTGGGGGACCACCCTAGCCCCAAAACAGGCTCAATAGATTTTCTTGAAATTTTCACAGGCGGTGCACTATGAACCCGTAGTGAAAATAGGGTACTTACGTTTTTGATATCTGAAGGGGAGCGGACCCTCCCCCCTAACCTAATTTTCAAAAACACCAGATCTCGGAGATGGATGATGAGAAATTTTATGTGCCTTCTATAGCAACCAACAAACCAAAATTTGGTATTCAAATTTCGGATGGGATCCAATTTTGGCACCAAGTGTTTGGCGGACCACCCTGGCCCCAAAACAGGCTGAACGGATTTTCTTGAAATTTTCACAGATGTTGCACTATGAACCCGTGGTGAGATTAGGGAACTTAATTTTTTGATATTTTAATGGGGGCGAACCCTCCCCCTTACCCTAATTTTCATCAGATCTCGGAGATGGTTGTTGCGCCCTCTTATTGCAACCTAGAAATCAAAATTGGTTATCCACATTTTACGATGCCTAGGGGGGCGCCCCACTCCAAAACCACCGAATATACAAACTGACCAATCACGACAATGTGGGACTCAAATGAAAGGTATTTAAGAGCAAAAAACGTATCCGACATCCAATTTTAGGACCAAGTGCTTGCGAGACCACCCTAGCCCCAGTACATCCCTAAATCGGACTTATTTATCGACAATGGCAATATGGGGCTCAAATAAAAGGTATTTGAGAGTAGAATACGAATCTAATATCCAAATGTTGCACCAATTTTCTGGCGGCCCTTCTCTTCCCCAAAACACCCCCAAACAAGTCTTATTTACTGACCATGGCAATTTTAAGACCAAGTGTTTGGGGGACCACCCTAGCCCCAAAAAATCCCTAAATCGGACTTATTTATCGACAATGGCAATATGGGGCCGTCTATGAAAAAATGGGGCTTAAATGAAAGGATTTTGGGAGTAGATCACGAATCTGAAATCAACATTCGGGACCAACTGTCTAGGGGACGTCCAACCACATAGCAACCCTGAAATACAACGTATTTGCTCACCCAGACAATTTGGGTCTTAAAGAGAATGGAGCTCGATATTGATAGTTCTTAGAGCCCATACCCCAAACCGGACATATTTGCTGAATTTTGCAATAAGCAATTTAAATGAAAGGTATTTGAGAATAGAAAACGAATTTGATTGGGTTCAAATAATTTTTATATTTGAGAGTAGACCACGATGCTGATTTATTTTCAGGGTTTGGGGGAACACTCCACATCCCAAAACACTAAACCACACATATTTACCGACCATGTCAATGTGAAAAGTATTGGGAATTAGAGCACGAAATTGGTTCCACTTTCGGGACCAATTTTCTGGGGATCTACCAACCACTCCCACCCTATAACCACAATTAAAAAATACAACATTTTCTATTTGAGCACATTTTGCACAACTTAAAAAAACGCATTTGTATATAAAGCGTCCAAAGTTCTATTTTTTTTTTTTTTTTTTTTTTTTGTTTATTTTAAATTCTTCCATTGATTCTTCCATGATTCTTACAAAATGCTGTTTTGTTACGACTATACCAAACCAACTATTCTAATTACCATATTTTCACCTATTCACTAGTAAATGATATTTCCATATCAGAGCATACAGCTATACAATATGATTTTTTCCATTAAGCTGAAATTTACGCCGCTGCTAGTAATTAACACCCATTCACACGTAACATTAAAGGAAGGTAATGAAAAAGTTCAACTATTGTTTAGCATTTGCCAATACCCAAGTCCAAAACAGCGCATTTATGGTTTTTTTTTTTTCAAACATTCAAATGGACTACACATTCGTTTAATGCATGAGTACAGTGGCTCAAAGGTAGGAAAAAAGTTTGAATTTGATATGAAAATGAATGAAGGACTTTCAAGGAAAACTTATGTGTCGGTGATTATGACTGAAGATTGTATACGGAAAATGTCAGTGACTATCACTAAATATTTTTTATGGATAATCTCAGTGATAATCACTGAAGATTTTCTATGGAAGACGTCAGTGATAACCACTGAAGATATTCTATAGAAAATGTCAGTGATTATCTCTGAAGATATTCTATGAAAAATGTTAGTGATAATCACTGAAGATTTTTTTAAGGAAAAGTGTCAGTTATAATTAATGAAAATTTTTTATGGCAGTGATAATCACTGAAAATTTTGTTTATAAGTCTCAGTGATAACCACTGAAGAATTTTTATAGAAAATGTCAGTGATAAACATTGAATTTTTTCTATGGAAAATCTCAGTGATAACCATTAAAGAATTTTTATGAAAAATGTCAGTTATAATTAGTGAACATTTTTTATGGCTGTGATAATCACTGAAGATTTCTTTATGGAAAGTCTCAGTGATAACCACTGAAGATTTTTTTATGGAAAATTTCAGTGATAAAAAAGAAGATTTCTTTATGGAAAGTGTCAGTGATAATCACTGAAGATTTTTTCATGGAAAATGTCAGTTATAATCAATGAAGATTTTCTTTGGAAAAACTCAGTGATAATCACTGAAGAATTTTCATGGAAAATGTCAGTGGTAATCACTGAAAATTTTCTATTAAAAATATCAATGATAATCACTGAAGATTTTCTTTGGAAAATCTTATTGATAACCACTGAAGAATTTTTATGGAAAATGTCTGTGATAATCACAGATGGTTATCTAAAAAAAATTATAATAACTGAAGATTTTCTACAGAAAATTTCCGTGATAATCACTAAAGATTTTTAAAGGATAATGTAAGTGATAAAGAAATGTCAGTGAAAATCACGAAATGTTTCCTACCAAAAATGTCAGTGACAATTACTGAAAAATTTTTATAAAAAATATCAGTGATAATCACTGAAGATTTTCCATAGAAAATGTCCGTCATAATCACTGAGAATTTTGTTAAGAATATTTCACTGATAATAATTGAAGATTTTCTAGAGAAGATGTCAGTGATAATCAACAAAAATTTTCAAAAGAATATTTCAGTGATAATCACTGAAGTTTTTTTTAACTGAAGATTTTTAATAGATTATTTAATGCAGATTTTCTAAGGAAAGTTTTGGTGATAAACACAGAAATTTTTCTAAGGAATATTTTGGTGATAATCACTTAAGATTTTCTATAGAAATTAAAAGTGATATTCACTGAATATTTTCAAAGGAAAATGTCAATGAAAATAATCTAAAATTTCTAGTGATAATCATCGAAGATTTCCTATGAAAAAAAAAATCGATAGAAAAATGCAGTCATAATCACTAAAGGGTTTCTTAAGAAAATACCAGTGATAATCAATGAAGTTGCCTACGGAAAATTTCAGTGAAAATCATGGAAGTTTTTCTATAAAAAATCTTCAGTGATTATCACTGAAGATCTTCTTTAGTAAATGTAGATAATAACAACTGAAGATTACCTACGGAAAATATCGGAGATATTCACTGTACATATTCTGTGATAATCACAAAAATTTTTCTATAGAATTTCAGTGATAATCAGTGATGAATTTCTAAAGAATGTTTCCGTTATAATCACTGAAGATTTTCCTAAGAAAATTTCAATGATAATCACTGAAGATTTTCTGTAAAAAATTTTAGTGATAATCATTGAAGATTTTCAAAGAAAAATGTCAGTGATTATCAACGAACATTTTCTAGGGAAAAATTTCAGTGATAATCACAGACTATTTCCTACCAAAAATGTCATCCATAAACCTTGATTATCACTATAGAAACGCCAGTGATAATCACTGAAGATTTCCTACGGAAAATTTCAGTGATAATTATTTAAAGTTTTCTTTAGAAAAATTCATTGATAATCACTGATGATTCTTAATAGGAAATTTCAGTGATAATCACTGAATATTTTGTGTTCATGCCACACAACTCCCACCCCTGCATGCAATGCCACATCATTATCACGCTACGTATGCTTCACGTATACTAATTATCTTAACTCACTTAACTACATATGTCATTACATTAGTACTAAAAAAAAAATATTGGTAGACATTTTGATAGAACATGGTTCTACTTTCTTTCCGTTTGAACAACTCAGACAATAAACTTGCAAACGTGGTCTTGAGCATCTTAACCTCTGTCGTTTTTTCTTCACCGTATTTTCCTATAGCTAAAATTGGGTAAGACTTTGTCTAAACACACGAGCCCTACCTACATCCGTGGCAACCATAGTAATCGAGCTCCATTTCCTTTTGTGTTACGGTGATTGGACTTCGGTGTACCGAACTCCAACTCACCATCGGTTTCTTTTAGGCATCCACCACCACCCGTCATCATTCTGGTATCCCAGCTTTTTCATTTTGAAAAGAATATTTTGGTGGTAATCACTGAATATTTTGTAAAAAATAGTTTAGTGATAATCACTGAAGATTTTTTACAAAAAATGTCAGTGATAATCACTGGACATTTTCTTTTAAAGATTTTTATTGAAAACTTCAGTGATAATCAATGAAGATTTTAAAAGGAAATTGTCGGTGATAATTATGGAAAATGTTTTAAGTAAAAATTTCAATGATAATCACTGATGATTACCTACGAAAAATTTCACTTATAATCACTGATTATCACTATAGGAAATGCCAGTGATAATAACTGAAGATTGAACATTTCTGCGATAACTAATGAAAATTTTCTTCAGAAAATTTCGATGATAATCATTGATTTCAGTGATAGTCACCGAATATTTTGTAAAGATATTCGGTGATTGTCTTCGTGATAATCACTGAAGACTTTCTACAAAAAATGTCAGTGATAATCAATAAAATTTTCTAAAAAAATTTTCAATTATAATAATAAAAATTGTTTAGAGAATATGTCAGTGATAATCACTGCCAATGGAAATCGCTTTAGATTTTCTCTCGAATACCTGCATTTCTCCTCTTTGATCCACTGTCCATTATCTCATTTCTCCACATTTTTCACTTGAACCTACTATACTTTGTGTGAAAATTAATGATAGTTTGTGAAAAATGTTTAATAATGTGTTTCTTTTTTTCCTTGTTTCCACCCTCACTGTGTTCTTGGAATTTTCCAACACAGCACATAATGCAAATATGAAACTGTAACTGTTGCGTAAAGTTCAAGAGCAGAAGAGTAACTATTATCCACAATGGCAAATTACTCGTTTAAGTTGTGTGTTTTCATGATAATGGGGGGGCTTTTGGTCAATGAAACTTTCACAAGATGTGCTGCAGGGGGATAATGATGAGTTTATGAGTATGATATTTTTAATAATGCTAGTAATTATCTGTTATTTTTCTGTTATAAATATAATAGCACTTACATGAAAATACTTATTTTTAAATTTAATTTTTCAGGGAAATATGGACTACTGTTTTACCACCAGAATCCAAAGATGTGTTCACTGCCATATTGGGAATTTCAAAAGCAAATCGTTTGGATGAAGGAATTTATACATGCAAAGTAAGTTATAAAGGAGAGCCGAAAAGAAAACATCATAAATTTACTAGACTTGTATTGAAATTCTACAGAAAATATTACAACAGCAAGCGCATTTATTGACCATTCTTGCACAACGCCTTCCTCGATGACTACCACAATATCTGAGAAGTTTGCTCGGAATCAGTTCAGATTTAGATATAGCTCCCATATATATGTTCGTCTGATTTTGAGAAATATTGCAATAAAGTGCTCATTTGTTAACCGATTTTCTCGAAATTTGGCACGATGGGTTTTCTCCTCTCAATATTACCCATGAATATCATAGAAATCGGTTTAGATTTAGATATAGCTCTCACATGTATATATCGCCCGATTTTCACTTCTAGAGTCACAGCAAGCGCATTATTGATCAATCATGCCAAAAATTTCCACAACGCCTTCTTCAATGACTACCTCAATATCTGAGAAGTTTGCACGAAATCGGTTCAGATTTGGATATAGCTGCCATATATATGTTCGTCCGATTTGCAGTAATAATGCAATAAAATGGCCATTTGTTAACCGATTTTCTCGATGCATGGCAAGAAGGATTTTCTCCTGACTCTGGATATATCTTGTGAATTTCATAGAAATCGGTTCAGATTTAGATATAGCTCTCACATATATATTTCACCCGATTTTAACTTATAGAGTCACAGCAAGCGTATTTATTGACCAATCTCGCCAAAATTTTGCACAACGTCTTCCTCAATGACTACCAGGATATGTGAGAAGTTTACTTGAAATCGGTTCAGATTTAGATATAGCTCTCACATATATCTTCGTCCGATTTGCAGCAATAATGCAATAAAATGGCCATTTGTTAACCCATTCCCTCGAAATTCGGCAAGAAGGATTTTCTCCTGACTCTCGATAATTCTTATGAATTTCATGGAAATCGGTTCAGATTTAGATATAGCTCTCACATATATTTCACCCGATTTTAACTTATAGAGTCACAGCAAGCGTATTTATTGACCAATCTTGGCAAAATTTTGCACAACTTCTTCATTGATGACTATCACAATATCTGAGAAGTTTGCTCGATATCGGTTCAGATTTAAATATAGCTCCCATATATATGTTCCTCAGATTTTGATTTTATTGCAATAAAGTTCTTATTTGTTAACCGAATTTCTCGCAATTTTGCAGGAACCATTTTCCTATGACTCTTGACATAACCAGTGAATTTTATAGAAATCGGTTCTGATTTGGATATAGCTCTCACATATATATATCGCCCGATTTTTATTTCTAAAGCCATTGCAAGCGCATTTATTGACCACACCTGCCAAAATTTTGCACAACGCCTTCCTCGGTGACTACCACAATATCTGAGAAGTTTTCTCGAAATCGGTTCAGATTTAGATATAGCTGACATATATATGTTCCTCAGATTTTGAGAAATTTGCAATAATGTTGTCATTTGTCAACCATAAGTATTACAGTTTGACCATATTTGCGCGAAATGTGATACGGATCTGAAATCATCCGCCGAGATCCATCAAAAGTGGTTTCAGCTGTGAAAAATTTGTCAACGCCGACTATATAAAAAATCCGCAATTACTTTTTGGGCAACACAATAATATACCCCATGCCTCTTAATGAATTTCCAATATTTGACTTAATCTTTGACCAGAAAACTGGATATTATAATGGAAGTCAATCATTCACAGAATCCTTAAAAATTTCATCACTATTAGATGAGACGAAGGAAAAATATATATTTTTCCACTTATTTTTTCTTTGCATTGCTGAGAAACTTTCAATCAATTTGCACTTTTGTTCATGGCTGATTTATTACTTAAACTTTTGGATTCGTTGCTCAATGAAACAAAAAAAAATAAAAACTGAACAAAGCTAAAGTTGGAAAGGTGAAGGTGTGCTATACACAAAATTTTTTTGTTGTACACAAGAAAAAATAAAAGAACAAAACTGAAGAAAAGTTGTTGGCAGTAAAATTTCACTTACTTCCATGCTATGGCATATATCAATGCTTATGGTTGTTCTTTTATTCCTACGCTTTTGGTTTTTTTTTTTTATTCTTGGCAAATTGGTATTATTTGTAACTTAACATAGAATTACATTCATTCATTCCTTTTTTTTTGTTTTGTTGACTGCCTGCTCCTTATTTTCTTTGGTGTGAAGTGCTTGCTAACATGTGGAACTGCTTTGATGTTTGTCAGAGTCAGATATCTGCACGTTCATCTGGCAGCCAGAGTTTTTGTCTTTACGATTTTTTCCATTTTCCACAACAATTTAACTAATTTATTTGAGCTTCTTGGAAAAACCAGCATGCTAGAGTATTTTCTTTCACAGGAAAATGAGACAATGACTTTGAAGGAAACCTACGCAGTTATAGTATAGCTCTGGTGATTTATTATTCCTTTGGATATAAAGATGAGAAAGGAGTTTTGGCATTTTGGATGAAATTAAAAAAAAAAAAACAACTAAGGAAAGGCAAAAGTCGGGCGGAGCCGACTATGTAATACCCTACTCCTACCCTAAAATTATAAATTCGGGCAATATATAATTATATACGTATATGGGAGCTATATCTAAATCTGAACTGTGCCAAATTTTCTGCAGATCAGTTGAAAATTGTAGCTACTATGCCTATTTAAGTGCAAATCGGGCGATACATTTATATGGGAGCTATATCTAAATCTGAACCGATTTTTATGAGATTTTGCAAATATGTTAAAATCAAGTAAAACAGTCCGTGTCAAATTTTGTGCAGATCGGTTGAAAATTTTAGCTACTACGTCTATTTAAGTGCAAATCGAACGATACATATATATGGGAGCTATATCTAAATCTGAACCGATTTTGATGAAATTTTGCAAAAATATGCAACAAAACAGTCCGTGCCAAGTTTTGTCCAGATATGTTGAAAACTGTAGCTACTGCGGCCATTTAAGTGCAAATCGGGCGATACATATATATGGGAGCTATATCTAAATCTGAACCGATTTTGATGAAATTTTGCAAAAATTCAGACCAGCAACAAAACAATCCGTGCCAATTTTTGTGCAGATATGTTGAAATTTGAAGCTACTATGGCAGTTTAAGTTCAAATTTGATGAAATCTAGCACATATGTTAAGATTAGTAACAAAATAATCCGTCCCAAATTTTGTGCAGATCGGTTGAAAATTGTAGCTACTACGGTCATTTAAGTGCAAATCGGGCGATACATATATATGGGAGCTATATCTAAATCTGAACCGATTTTGATGAAATCTGCCAGATATGTTAAGATAAGTAGCAAAACATTCCTTGCCAAATTTTGTGCAGATCGGTTGAAAATTTTAGCTACTACGGCCATTTAAGTGCAAATCGGGCGATACATATATATGGGAGCTATATCTAAATCTGAACCGATTTTGATGAAAATTTGTATATATATTAGAGTCAGTTACAAATTTTGCGGTGTCAAATTTTGCGCAGATCGGTTGAAAATTTTAGCTACTACGCCTATTTAAGTGCAAATCGGGTGATACATATATATGGGAGCTATGTCTAAATCTGAACCGATTTTTACGAAATTTTGCAGATATGTTAAGATCAGTAACAAAACAATCCGTGTCCAATATTGTACAGAGCGGTTGAAAATTGTAGCCACTACGCCTATTTAAGTGCAAATGGGGCGATACATATATATGGGAGCTATATCTAAATCTGAACCGATTTTGATGAAATTTTGCAGATATGTTAAGATCGGTAACAAAACAATCTGTGCCAAATTTTGTGCAGATCGGTTGAAAATTGCAGCTACTACGGCGATATAAGCGCAAATCGGGCGATGCATATATATGAGAGCTATATCTAAATCTGAACCGATTTTGATGAAATCTGCCAGATATGTTAAGATCAGTGGCAAAACATTCCTTGCCAAATTTTGTGCAGATCGGTTGAAAATTTTAGCTACTACGGCCATTTAAGTGCAAATCGGGCGATACATAGCTATATCTAAATCTGAACCGATTTTTATCAAAATCAATAGCGTTCATCCTTGGGCCAAAAAAAAATTTCGTGATGATTGGACAACAAATACGACCTGCAATTTGATTACAAGAACACATGGACTGACAGTGGGACAGAGGGACAGACGGACATAGTACTTCACAAATGTTGCCAGCATTAGGAGGGGAAAACCACCGCTGAAATTTTTTCTAACGGTCTCGTCAGGATTCGAACCCAGGCGTTCAGCGTCATAGGCGGACATGCTAACCTCTGCGCTACGGTGGCCTCCTCATAACCTGATACAGCTGCCATGTAAACCGATCTTGGGTCTTGACTTCTTAGGGCCACTAGAGGGCGCAACTCTCATCCGAATTGGCTGAAATTTTGCACGAAGTTGTTTGTTATGACTACTAACAACTTTTTTAGGTATGGTTTAAATCGGTCCATATTTTGATATAGCTGCCATATAAACCGATCTGGGATCTTGACTTCTGGAGCCACTAGAGGGCGCAATTCTCATCCGATGTGGCTAAAACTTTGCATATAGTGTTTTGCTATGACTTCCAACAACTGTGCTGAGTATGGTTTAAATAGGCTCGTATTTTAATATAGCTGCCATATATACCGATCTTGGATCTTGACTTCTTGAACCACTAGAGGGCGCAATTCTCATCTGATTTGGCTAAAATTTGGTATGCAGTTGTTTGTTATGACTTCCAGTAACTATTTTAAGTTTGGTTCAAATCGGTACATATCCTGATATAGCTGCCATGTGAACCGATCTTGGATCTTGACTTCTTGAGCCACTAGAGGGCGCAATTCTCATCCGATTCGGCTGAAATTTTGCATGAAGTTGTTTGTTATGACTTCCAACAACTGTGTCAAGTATGGTTTAAATCTGTCCATGTTATGATATAGCTGTCATATAAACCGATCTTGGGTCTTGACTTCTGGAGCCACTAGAGGGCGCAATTCTCATCCGATGTGGCTGAAATTTTGCATGAAGTTGCTTGTTATGACTTCCAGCAACTCTTTTAAATTTGGTTCAAATCGGTACATAACCTGATATAGCTGCCATGTAAACCGATCTTGGGTCTTGACTTCTTGAGCCACTAGAGGGCGCAATTCTCATCCAATTCGGCTGAAATTTTGCACGATGTGTTTTGCTATGACTTCCAACAACTGTTTTAAGTACGGTTCAAATCGGTCTATGTTTTCATATAGCTGTTATATATACCGATCTCGGATCTTGACTTCTTGAGCCACTAGATGGCGCAATTCTCATTCGATTTGGCTGACATTTTGCACGAAGTATTCCATTATAACTTCTAATAAGTCGGTACATAACCTGCCATATAAACCGATCTGGGATCTTGACTTCTTAAGCCACTGGAAGGTTAGATATATCTAGAGGGCGCAATTCTTATCCGATTTTGATGAAATTTTCTACAATTACTTCTCCCACGACCTTTAACACACGTGTCTATTATGGTCTTAATCGATCTTTAGCCTGATACAGCTTCCTTATATAATTATTGGGTTGCCCTAAAAGTAATTGCGGATTTTTCATATAGTCGGCGTTGACAAATTTGACTCTCTAATTGCATTTTTTCTTCTGTCAGTTATCAGCTGTTAGTTTTAGCTTGCTTTAGAAAAAAGTGTAAAAAAAGTATATTTGATTAAAGTTCATTCTAAGTTTTATTAAAAATGCATTTACTTTCTTTTAAAAAATCCGCAATTACTTTTTGGGCAACCCAATAACTCCCGATTATTCTTCTTGAGTCCCTACAAGTCGCATTTCTTATCCGAATGGACTGAAATATTACCCAATGACTTCTACTCTGGTCTTTACTTATGGTCCCAATCGGACTATAACTTGATATATCTCCAATAGCATAACAATTCTTATCCCTTATTCTTTGTTTGCCCAAAAAGAGATACCGCGCAAAGAACTCGACAAATGCTATCCATGGTGGAGGGTACATTAAATTCGGTCCGGCCGAACTTAGCACACTCTTATTTGTTGTTTAAAAATTCCAACATAATTTGAACAACCAAAACAAAGCGAAATTTAATTTTTCTTTAAAATTTAAAGCAAGGAAACTTGTAGCAAACAAACACTTACACTAATGCATGCTCACAGATACATAAAATATTGTGAATATTGCCATATAGACTTCTCTCCCATCTCTCTTAGTCACATACCGCTACACATCGCAAGGGGCCCCATACGAAATACCTTAGCAAATTATTTCATATGAATATGCAATGATTGATGAATTTTTAATGAGCCCATTCGATCAACATTTGATTGGCGTTTTAATTAACCTAAACTAAACATTGAAGCCAACGGTGCGCCAGAGATTCACTTTTGAGTGCTTTTGAATGATTAATACTGACAAAACTTTCCAACGGAAAAAAACCCTTCTCAATGCAACAGAGACTTGAGTCAGAAACAGTCAAAACACAAAGGAACACAAATTTAAAAACGCTTTGATTAGAGGCACTTTTTTCCCCCGGCTTGATGAAATTCATAATTGGATTATTGTAGATTTACTTTTGTTTGGAGTTTCCCCAAAAAAAAATCATCTTGGGTTTGTTGTCCTTTTTCGGAGCCTTTTTTCCTGAGCGACTTTTTTCCTAAAAGAGATATCATAAAAAAGTATGGTGTCTTTTATGACCAACTGATCAACATTGCTTGTTGATTTAATGGATTTAATTTATTAAACTAATTACACCGTATACTATTCCCTTTTTTCGCTGCTGATAATGACAATAGAATATTAAACAATACATAGCTGAATTATTTTTTTTTTTTTTTTTGTTTCATAAAAAATCCTTTTTATGCTTCCCTTACCTCATTGATAATAATTTTATAATCTTTTGTCCTGTGCCTTATTCCAAGAAAAAAATGAAAGGATTCAATTTCCATTATCAATGCAATAGTAGTATGAAATGTAGTAGAGTGATGAAATTACAAATTATAAATAGAACAATTACAAGCAAAATGACAACAAGTTATCTGTTTTGTACAAGGGTAATTGAGGATCCTTTTTTGTATTGTCAGATGTCAAAAGTAATTAAGCGATTATGTATTTCATAGAATTTTCAAAATAAGGATAAGAGAAATGAAAACCCTTTTCAAAGTTCTTGATTGAAAAAAAAACTCTGAATTTAAATCTAAACCATTAAAATATGCCAATTGAAGAAAGAGAAATCAACAACGTAGATAACAAGTCTATCAATAACAATGGCTGGGCCAAACTTTGGATACCCACCACCTCGGGTATATATGTAAACCACCTTTCGTCATAATCCGGTGAAAATGCATAATTTATGCCCCCATAGCAGTTTTATCGAAATTCGACTCAGATATTGATTGGTCTAATAAGTAAAAGTCACAGTTCAATTTTGTAGAACAAAATAAAGGGTGATTTTTTTGAGGTTAGGATTTTCATGCATTAGTATTTGACAGATCACGTGGGATTTCAGACATGGTGTCAAAGAGAAAGATGCTCAGTATGCTTTGACATTTCATCATGAATAGACTTACTAACGAGCAACGCTTGCAAATCATTGAATTTTATTACCAAAATCAGTGTTCGGTTCGAAATGTGTTAAAATTTTGACAAATTTTGTTCAGCGATGAGGCTCATTTCTGGTTGAATGACTACGTAAATAAGCAAAATTGCCGCATTTGGAGTGAAGAGCAACCAGAAGCCGTTCAAGAACTGCCCATCCATCCCGAAAAATGCACTGTTTGGTGTGGTTTGTACGCTGGTGGAATCATTGGACCGTATTTTTTCAAAGATGCTGTTGGACGCAACGTTACGGTGAATGAACACATTTCGAACCGAACACTGATTTTGGTAATAAAATTCAATGATTTGCAAGCGTTGCTCGTTAGTAAGTCTATTCATGATGAAATGTCAAAGCATACTGAGCATCTTTCTCTTTGACACCATGTCTGAAATCCCACGTGATCTGTCAAATACTAATGCATGAAAATCCTAACCTCAAAAAAATCACCCTATATTTGTCTTTTTGGTAGCCATATTCCAATATATAGTCCGATCTGAATCATATACGACACGGATGTCGAAAAGCCTATCATAAGCCACTGCGTCAAATTTGAGCGAAATCGGATTATAAATGTGCCTTTTATGGGGCCAAAACTTTAAATCGAGTGATCGGTCTATATTGCAGCTATATCCAAATCTGGACCGATCTGGCCCAAATTAAAAAGAGATGTCGAAGGGCCTAACACAACTCACTGTCCCAAATTTCGACGAAAATGGACAATAAATGCGTCTTTTATGGGCCAACAACCTTATATGGAGAGATCGGTCTATATGGCAGCTATATTCAAATCTGGACCGATCTAAGCCAAATTAAAAAAGAATGTTGAAGGGCTTAACAAAACTCACTGTCCCAAATTTCGGTGATATCGGACAATAAATATGGCTTTTATGGGACCAATACCTTAAATCGAGAGATCGGTCAATATCGCAGCTATATCCAAATCTGGACCGATCTAAGCCATATTGCAGAAGTATGTCGAGGAGCCTAATTTAACTCACTGTCCCAAATTTCGGCGACATCTGACAATAAATGCGATTTTTATGGGACCGAAACCTTAAATAGAGGGACCGGTCTATCTGGCAGCTATATCCAAATCTAGACCGAAGAAGAATGTCGACGGGCCTAACACAACTCACAGTCCCAAATTTTAGCCAACTAGGACAACAAATACGCCTTTTATGGGCCCAAAACCTTAAATGGAGAGATCGGTCTATATGGCAGCTATATCCAAATCTGGACCGATCTGTGCCATATTCCAGGAAGATGTCGACGGGTCCAACATAACTTCCTGTCACAAAGTTCGGCGACATCGGACAATAAATGTGCTTTTTATGGGCCCAAAACCTAAAACCGCGATATCGGTCTATACGGCAGCTATATCCAAATCTGAACTGCTCTAAGCCATATTGCCGAAGTATGTCAAGGGGTTCAACTTGACTCACTGTCCCAAATTTGAGCGACATCGGATAATAAATTTGGCTTTTATGAGCCTAAGACCCTTTATAGGCGGATCGGTCTATATGGCAGCTATATCCAAATCTGAACCGATCTGGGCCAAATTGACGAAGGATGTCGATGGGCCTAACACAACTCACTGCCCCACATTTCGGCAAAATCGGTTAATAAATATGGCTTTTATGGGCCTAAGACCCTAAATCAGTGGAGCGGTCTATATGGCAGCTATATTCAAATCTGGACCGATCTGGCCCAATTTGAAGAATGATATCGAAGGGCCTAACACAACGCACTGAAAAAAATTTCAGCAAAATCGGATAATAAATGTGACTTTTTTGGGCCTAAGACCCTAAATATGAGGATCGGTCGATATGGCAGCTATATCCAAATCTGGACCGATCTGGGCCAAATTGAAGAATGATGTCGAAGGGCCTAACATGCCAAAAATTTCAGCAAAATCGGATAATAAATGTGGCTGTTATGGGCCTAAGAACCCAGCTATATTCAAATCTGGACCGATCTGGGCCAAAATGAAAAAGGATGTCGACTGGCCTAACACAACTCGCTGTATCAAATTTTAACAAAATCGGATGACAAAAATGTCTTTTATGGGCCTAAGACCCTAAATCGGCAGATCGGTCTATATGGGGGCTATATCATGATATGGTCCGATATTACTCATCTTCAAACCTAACCTGCTTATGGACAAAAAAAGAATCTGTGCAACGTTTCAGCTCAATATCTCTATTTTTAAAGACTGTAGCGTGATTTGAACAGACAGACGGACGGACATGGCTAGATCGTCTTAGATTTTTACTCTGATCAAGAATATATATATACTTTATAGGGTCGGAAATGGATATTTCGATGTATAGCAAACGGAAGGACAAAAAGAATATACCCCTACCCTTTGGTGGTGGGTATAAAAATATTTCGTGTGAGAACGGCTAGAGATATCACGATCTTGCTGGCACCTCAAGTCTAACCATTCCTAATTTCAAAGAGATATCTCTACCCTTTCCTAACAACATTTAGTAGTTATTTTTCTATTCAATCCCACTATGCGTCCGCTTTTTCCGCTGAGCGGTGAGCGCTGAGAATCGGCTCCCCCGAAAAGAGAGCCTATGTCCATGAATATAGCAAGTTCTCAATATTGTCCTCTTCATCCTCAAGGAGGCCATTATTACAGAAGTCATTATGCGGTATTCCCATGCGCGCCGCTATGCGGCCTATGTCGCAGACTCCAGTTGTGGCCCCTGTTAAGGTACTCATCGACCTTTTATAGAACGCCAGCATCTCTTTCGTTCTCTTCCGGTCGATGACAAGTCAGGACGCCATAGCGATCCGGCAATCATCCAACTTCTCTTAGCTCTTCCCATTTCTCTCTTTTTTGTTTTTGGTAATGGCGCTCCCGAGTGCCGTTTTTCTCTCCTTATATTGGGTATGCTCTGTTTCTGCTGCACCCCTGCATTTAGCTCTGTTGTGCTTTCTCCTCTTTCGGATGTAATCACGCCTGTGTTCATCGATTGAGTCATTCCACCAGGACACTGCGGCTCTGTTTGGTCTCGATTCCTTAATCCTAGGCATTGCCTTAACACATCCCTTAACAATTATGGGCATAATGCGATTCGATGCTATCGAGCCGTTTCCGCTGGATTCAGATTATAGCGTAAGCCGGTCAACCTCGGCTAGAAGCAGAGATGGTTCTAGCTTGTTCACTCGCCTTCGTCCTTTTTACTCTCAGGCATCTCTTGGCCAAAGAGAGAAGAGCCAAAGGTCTCTTATAAATTCAGATATCACAATGGTCTAGTGATATCCAACAAATTGTGATATCACAGTGGTCTTAAATTTGTCTAAGTGATTGAAATGCAAATTTTTTCGAAGGCAGCCTTTCAAATTTTGGGGGAAGATTAAAAATTTAAAATTTCCCAAAGTTTTTAAATTTTCCAAGACTCTTTGAAATTCCAACAAGCCTTAATAAGCGTCATTTTACCATGATGCTAGTGCCGACATTTCTGAAATTTTTTCTTTCATATAGACATGGGAAAGCTTTCCACACTCATTCATGTGTTTATATCCCTGTAAGACGTATGACAACTCAGTTGCTTGCCTTTTACCATCATCCATCATAATTTTCCTTTACACATACTCTTACACATACTCTTACGCATACTCTTACACATGAAAAAATCCATATTCTTTGGTGTGAAATATGAATGGTGGTGCCATTATGTAAAAAAAAACCAATTAATTGATGAAGAAAAATCGATGTGACCAAACACAAGCAACAGCATAAAAAAAGGGTCAATGTTCAATTAGAATTGAAATTTTTTCAAACAATGTTAACAAGTCAACTTGTATGGATCTTTAAGACATATTTTTGGGAACTTTTTTTCCATGTTGTATTTCTTTCTAAACACAATTTTAGGGTAATCTCGAACATTTTTGTTTATACTAACGAAGTCTTGAATGTTTTGGAATATATGGCTTCCCTTTTAATCAATAAATGTTAAATTTTCTGGTAGAATCTATCTCATAATGAAAATTATTTAAATGGTTTACCATGACGTATACGTGATATTATTTACTTACTCAACAGCTTAAAAGCGCCATAACTTGTTAACTATTAATACTAAACAAGTCAACTTAACTTAATAAAGTAAAAAACACTATTGTCTTTCAATTGTATCATACTTTGAATTCATTTCCTTAGTGCGAATGTTCAATTTTTAAGAGTTTAAGGCAATTTTTAATATGGAGCCTTGGTAATTTTTAGATTTTTCCCTAAAAATTTATCTTCGAGCTTAAAGCCATCAATAAACAAATGAAAGGCCTAGGTTGAAAGATTTTGAGAACATAATGACTTCCATTTTAACAGAGAAAATTACAAATTTTCTTGCAGAATCTGTTGTATAAGGAAACTTATTCAAATGGTCCTCCCTGGCGTATAAGTGATATTAATTGTGATCTCAACCGTTTAAAATCTTCATTACTTGATCATTATTAGCATTTTCCTTCTTCCATGGAAATATTAGATGATATGGTTTCCCTTTTAATCAATAAATGTTAAATTTTCTGATAGAATCCATCTCATAATGAAAATTATTTAAATGGTTCACCTTGACGTATACGTGATATTAATTCCTTGCTCAACAGCTTAAAAGCGCCATAACTTGTTAACTGTTAGTACTTAACAGGTCAACTTAACTTCATAAAGTAAAAAAACACTTCTATCTAACAACTGAATTATACATTGAACTCATTTTCTTAGTGCGAATGTTCAATTTTTAAGAGTTTAAGGCAATTTTTTATATGGAGCTTTAGGAATTTTTAGATTTTTTTCCCTAAAAATTTCCCTACCAGCTTAAACCAATCAATAAACAAACGAAAGACGTAGGTTAAAAGATTTTGAGAACATAATGACTTCCATTTCAACTGAGAAAATTACAAATTTTCTTGCAGAATCTGTTGTATAAGGAAACTTATTCAAATGGTCCTCCCTGGCGTATAAGTGATATTAATTATGATCTCAACAGTTTAAAATCTTCATAACTTGAGCATTGTTAGCATTTTATGAGTCATATAAATGGCATAAAATTAGAAAACACTTCTAAGTACCTATTGGACCATACAATGAACTAATTTTCTTAGTTTTTCATTTCATTTTTGAAGTGTTTATGTCCTATTTTTAAAACTTAAATCCTGCTTTTGTGACTGAGCCTTTGTAATTTTCGATTTTTTCTTAATAAATTTTGGTACCACCTTAAAGCAATCAATAAACGAACGAAAGGCCTAGATTTGAAGAATTTTTAAACATATTGGCTTCCATTTAAATTGGGAAAATTTCAAATTTTTTAGTAAAATCTCTCGTATAATGGAAATAACAAAAATAATCCACCCTAGCGTATAAGTGATATTAATTATGAACTCAACAGCTTAAAAACTACAAAACTTGATCATTGTCAGCCGGTTTTAAGTCAAACAAATTGCAAAGAGCTGAAAACACTTCTTGCTACCAATTTGATCATACAAGCAACAAATTTTCTAAGAAATAAAGCCCTATTGTGAAGACTTTTAACCCATTTAACCCCCATTGTTTTCTTTAAGTATATTCCTACAAGCCATAAACAATCCATAGACGAAGATTGACATCAATTGATTTAATTCCTATCGATTATTATGTCAAAAAACCATGTTCAACTTTCTTATGATATGCACATGAGTTAAGTTGTTCTACATGCTCTGCTTGCATATGCTTTCCTGGCATATGACAACTCAATTGCTTGTCGCTTTATAGTCATTCATCATGATTTTCCTGTAGACACACTTGTCGTAAATTTCAACGAATGATGGCAAAAACGGAAATACCAATGATCTTTGACATGAAAAATGACTTGCAATGTTCATTGAAGGATAGTAAACATAAATCATCTGATAAATTTACTTAACACTTAATAAGGCTACCGACGAATTACCACAGAGGGAAGCAGGAAGCGAAGACGGAAGGGCATTAACGGGAAAATGAAATCTTAAATGCATCATTTAAGCATAAATGGACAAAGTCCTTTTTATTATGTTCTGGCTTTTATGCGCAGTTTAAATTGTTACACTGCACTGCATTGTGTTTCACTTGGTGCTTATTTGCTGCTGGACTTAAAGGTGTATGAGGGTGCGACAGTTAAGAATGTGGATGTGAGTTTAATGATGCTATTCCTGTGTGTGGGTTTGTTCTGAGCTTCCATTAAAAACTGACAATAAAACGTGATGCGTTTTTTTTTTTCTTTTTTGTCTGTCCTTTTCCTCCTCCCAGTTTTTTCGCTTTTAACGTTTTTGTGGTTGTATCACGAAATTATTGTCAGCATAATACAATTTGCCTTGACAATTCACATTTCGTTTTCATTTTTCCTTTGGTTAAGCTTCATTATTAAATGTCTTCTGAAGTTTTATAGTCAGAAAAGAGAGTTACCAAGATAACTTTGGAAAATGAAAAGAACTTTCAGCAACATTGAGATATACCAAAATTAATATAAAAAAATACTGGGAAGCCACCTATATGCCCTTTGTAAGAAACTAATCGGTTCATTATACATATTCCTCAAGCCATGGAATCATATCATTTGGCTTGTCTTTATTTTCACTAAATTATTCATCATTTTCCTCGATGAACCCTTAGTTTAAGGAAATTTATAAAAATGGTACACCTTGACGTATAAGTGATATTAATAACATACTGAAAACTTACAGAGCTCATAAATCAAAAACTGTAGACGCTAGAAACTTCAAATAAACTACAAAATGCAGAAAACACTTCTAGCTACATAATGAGGTATAAACTTACCTAATGTTGTTCATGACAATACCAACATTTTAGGACATACAAGTAAAAAGTCGTTAAGTTCGGATGGACCTAACTTTGGATACCCACCACCTCGGGTATATATGTAAACCACCTTTCATCTAAATCCGGTGAAAAATGCATACCTTATGTCCCATAGCAGTTAAATCGAAATATGTTCCGATTTGGACCAAATACTAATAAGTACAAGTCATTGTTCAATGGTGTATAAGAAAATATTGGTCTTTTAAGTAGCTATGTCAAAATATAAACCAATCTCAACCATATACGACACGGATGTCGAAAAGCCTAACATAAGTCACTGTGTCAAATTTCAGTGAAATCGGATTATAAATGTGCCATTTATGGGGCCAAGATTTTAAATCGAGATATCGGTCTATATGGCTGCTATATCCAAATCTGCACCGATTTGGGTTAAGTTGCAGAAAAATGTCGAAGAGTCCAACACAACGCACTGTTTCAAATATCAGCGAAATCGGACAATAAATACGCCTTTTATGGCCCCAAAACCTAAAACCGAGAGATCGGTCTAGATAGCAGCTATATCCAAATTTGGGCCGATCTGTACCATATTGCAGAAGTATGTCAAGGGGCATAACTTAACTCACTGTCCCAAATTTCGGTGACATCGGGCAATAAATGCGCCATTCATGGGCCCAAAACCTTATATCGAGAGTTCGGTCTATATGGCAGCTATATCCAAATCTGAACCGATTTGGGCCAAATTGAAGGGAAACGTCGAAGGGCCTAAGACAACTCACTGTCCCTAATTTCAGCACAATCGGATAATAAATGTGGCTTCTATGGGCCCAAGACCCTAAATCTGAGGATCGGTCGATATGGCAGCTATATCCAAATCTGGACCGATCTGGTCTAAATTGACGAAGGATGTCGAAGGGCCTAAGACAACTCACTGACCCTAATTTCAGCACAAGCGGATAATAAATGTAGCTTTTATGGGCCTAAGACCCTAAATCTGAGGATCGGTCTATATGGCAGCTTTATCCAAATCTGGACCGATCTGCTCCAAATTGACGAAGGATGTCGAAGGGCCTAACAAAACTCACTGTCCCAAATTTCAGCACAATCGGATAATAAATGTGGCTTTTATGGGCCTATGACCCTAAATCGGAGGATCGGTCTATATGGCAGCTATATTCAAATCTGGACCGATCTGCTCCAAATTGACGAAGGATGTCGAAGGGCCTAACAAAACTCACTGTCCCAAATTTCAGCACAATCGGATAATAAATGTGGCTTTTATGGGCCTATGACCCTAAATCGGAGGATCGGTCTATATGGCAGCTATATTCAAATCTGGACCGATCTGCTCCAAATTAACGAAGGATGTCGAAGGGTCTAACACAACTAACTATCCCAAATTTCAGCAAAATCGGATAATAAATGCAGCTTTTATGGGTCTAAGACCCTAAAACGGAGGATCGGTCTATATTACAGCTATATCCAAATCTGGACCGATTTGGGCCAAGTTGCAGAAAAATGTCGAAGAGCCTTGCTCAACTCACTGTTCCAAATTTCGGCGAAATCGGACAATAAATGCTCCTTTTACGGGTCCAAAACCTTAAATCGAGAGATCGATTTATATGGCAGCTATATCCAAATCTGAACCGATCAAGGCCAAATTGAAGAAAGATATCAAAGGGCCCAACACAACTTACTGTCTCAAATTTCAGCCAAATCGGGTAATAAATGCGGCTTTTATGGGCCTAAGACCCTAAAACGGAGGATCGGTCTATATGGCGGCTATATGCAAATCTGGACCGATTTGGGCCAAGTTGCAGAAAAATGTCGAAGAGCCTAACACAACTCACTTTTCCAAATTTCGGCGAAATCGGACAATAAATGCGCCTTTTATGGGTCTAAAACCTTAAATCAAGAGATCGGTCTATATGGCAGCTATATCCAAATCTGGACCGATCTGTGCCATATTGCAGAAGTATGACAGCTATATTAGGTTCTAGAAGGATTTAAACCAAATTTGGCACAGTTGTTGGAAGTCATAACGAAACACATCTTACAAAATTTCATCCAAATCGGATAAGAATTGGGCCCCCTAGTGGCTCAAGAAGTCAAGATCCAAGATCGATTTATATGGCAACTATGTCAAAACGTGTACCGATATAGCCCATTTACAATCTCAACCAACCTACACTAATAAGATATATTTGTGCCAAATTTCAAGCGGCCAGCTTTACTTCTTCGAAAGTTAGCGTGCTTTCGACAGACAGCCAGTCGGACGGTCAGACAGACGGACATGGCTGGATCGACTTAAAATGTCACGACGATCAAGAATATATATGCTCTATGGGGTCTCAAACGATTATTTCGAGGATTTACAAACAGTTACCCTATGGTGGAGGGTGCCCTATAGTGGTGGGTATAACAAGTCAAATGCTTTTAACTTGAACTCCCTTTCTCATTCGATATGTTTTCCTATCTTGCGGTGTTAGGTAAACCGCAGTAAATTAAGGCCAATAGGACTGCATTGTTTACATTAGTACACCGTACCGTATACTTAATATGTTGCTTATGTTGCCAATTCGCTCCAAAGTACATTTCGATTAAAATTACTTATACGTCATGGTGATCTTCACTATATCCTACACCAGAAATCGATTTTTTCAAGAAAATTTCTATGAAAATGAATTTTCTTGTTTTACGAAAACAAAATTTCGAGGAATTTTTTAATAAAAAGGTTTCTTAAACAACAAATGTACCAAAATGGCCCATTTACATTTCCAACCGACCTACACTAATAAGGAGTGCTTGTGCAAAATTTCAAGCGCCTAACTTTACTCCTTCGAAAGTTAGCGTGCTTTCGACAGACAATCAGACGGACGGACGGACTTTCAGACAGACGGACATGGCTAGATCGACTTAAAATGTCATGACGATCAAGAATATATATGCTCTATGGGGTCTCAGACGATTATTTCAAGGAGCTTAAAACAGTTACCCTATGGTGGAGGGTAACCTATAGTGGAGGGGAATAAAAAGTCAAATGCTTTTAACATGAACTCCCTTTCTCCTTCGGTATGTGTTCCTATCCTGCGGTGTTGGGTATAGAAACGTAAATTGAGGCTAATAGGACTGCATTGTGAACACATTAGTACACTGTACGGCATACTTAATATGTTGCTTATGTTTCCAATTCGCTCCAAAGTACATTTCGATTAAAATTACTTATACGCCATGGTGATTTTCAATAAATCCTACACCAGAAATCGATTTGTTCAAGAAAACTTCTAAGAAAATGAATTTTCTTGTTTTATGAAAACAAAATTTCGTGGATTTATTTACTAAAAAGGTTTCTTAAACAACAAAATGGACCAATATGGCCCATTTACATTCCCAACCGAACTACACTAATAAGGAGTGCTTGTGCAAAATTTCAAGCGGCTAGCTTTACACCTTCGAAAGTTAGCGTGCTTTCGGTAGACAGACGGGCGGTTGGACGGACGTACATACGGACGGGCATGGTTACATCGACTTAAAATGTCATGACGATCGAGAATATATATACTTTATTGAGATGAATATTTACAAACAGAATGAGGAAATTAGTATACCCCCATTCTATGGTGGAGGGTATAAAAATGAAGGGATGCATAAAACACTCCATGATGCCTGGATATGTTGTACATGGAATGATTTTCTCTGCACTCATGAAAAAGTCGACTAGCGTATATTAGCTTGCATTATTATTATAGTTTCTCACTTTTTATTTTCATCGGATCAATTAGTTTGCCTCTAAAAACAACGATTTTATATTTATAGGTATATGGGAGCGTATAAGTAATAATAATTATTTGGCTTATTTCACGAAATATTCATTATTTAATGTAAAGGAATTGATAGAGAGTAAGTTTTGACTTTATAAAATACAATAGAGATTATGTTTTCATATTATGCGAGAAATGTTCATGTGTGCAGGATTTTAAGATTGCAATGATAGTCGTTTTGCTGGCAGTTCATATATAGCTGTTACTTATTTATGTTTTGTAGTTTTATGTCATTCATGAAAAAGTCGACTAGTATATATTAGCTTGCATTATTATTATACTTCTTCACGTTTTATATTCATCGGATCAATTAGTTTGCCTCTAAAAACAAAGATTTTATATTTATAGGTGTATGGGAGCGTATAAGTAATAATAATTATTTGGCTTATTTCACCAAATATTCATTATTTAATGTAAAATAATTGATATAGGGTGATTTTTGACTATATAAAATAGAACAGAAACCAAGCTTTCATAATGTGTGAGAAATGTTCATGTGTGCAGGATTTTAAGACTGCAATGCTTAGTCGCTTAGCTGTCAGTTCATAGATAGCTGTTATTTATTTATGTTTAGTAGTGTTATGGCATTTCAATCTTGCAGTTTAGACTCTAGAACCTCAAAGTATACTCTTTATGGCTGCAATTGTACCCTTACCAGGTATAAGTTGGTTCCAGTGATGCAACTTTTCTTTTACGTTTTCTGTGGCAACCCTCGTCGTAAAATCAAGAAGTATGAAAAGCATGTTGTGAATATTTTCTCTCTTGCCCTCAACTGAATGCTGACTATGACACTGAGGACGATGATGATGATGATGTGGTGTTGGCCGAGTATTCGTGGCTTTTCAACGCTCATATATGGGAGTAAAAGCCAAAAATTTGTGTGTTTATGGAGAAAGTGAAATTTATATAGTGTAAGAGCAACATATTCTGAATTAACACACAGGCAAAGAGACTTGCACACAGCTGCATTTTTTTTTTTTTCTTATGACTGTAAAAGGACACTAGCACACATATACAAACAACAGAAGACATCTTCAGCCATAGCAAACGAAATGGCAACGTTGTTAATTATTTGTGTTAAATTTTAATGTCACGTTTTTCGAGTGTTGTGAAGTCATAAATTATATCTTTTAATTGTTGTAGCAGAAGTATCATAAAAAGGGGATACAGTGTGTAAGAATGAGTTGCTTGTGCTCAAGCTAAGAAGAGAAGGAAATAAATTTCTTCTAGGGCTTTTGCGAAAGAAAACAGTGAAGAAGTTTTCCTTTACCCCCGAAAAGAAAAAATGTTCACAAACATCATTGTAATTGAGTTATTTAAGCTTGAAATTATTATGCAGTTTCATTTTTATTTAATAAACGTTCACTGGCTGCTGTTTATGACTCACGCAGCAAATTGTCATTTAACTATGACATTTCTTTATGACAAATTACGTTTTGGATGCCATTAAAATGGATAATAAAAATCCATGTTATCTAGGGACTGATTGTTAAGGTTTATTTGCCGACAAGGTCATATTATGGCTTTATTAAGTAGAAAGGGGGGGGGGGGGGAGAGGAAGGGGAGTAAGAAGGACATATTTACGGCACGTTTTAGAAATATTCATAAAATTCATATTTCCCTTACCACGACGCCATACTTACTGGCTCTGTTTTAAGTATTTTAATTAAAATGTTGTAATTTCCGTTTTCGGCAAGTGATAAAATTTCCACCTTAACTGTAAATGGGCCTTCTAAGCGTATGATTGATAATTATAAGAAGTTATTAAGGAAAAAATGTGGCCATAAACAGAAGTTTTCATAGCAAGGCGTATTGGGGTGGGGGATTATGAGAATGTGATAATGGGCCAATTTTAGTCTCTGGCAGTTTAAAAGAAAAAGAATAGCAAAAGCGCCTTACGATTTTATTTCTTATAATCAGTTTAGGACATATTTCAAATAAAAACAATAAATGACATGCCAAATTTCCATTACGGATAAGAGCTGGAAGTTATGCCAGTTTGGAGACCGGTTTGGGCCCTATCTACTATGGCAGTTGAAAGGAAAACTTAAATACTTGATACATATATACACTAATGGCCTTATTCACAAAACTAAATGAAGCCTTTAAATAGGTTTATTTGGCGCTTTTATTAAGGAAACATGTCAAATCAACCTATTTCTAATCTACATAAAGTTTTGTGAATAAGAGAGTAAAAATATTAATAAATTTTCCCAAGACAGACAGACAGACTCACTACATATTTACCTTTTAAAACTTTTAAGGCCTTATCAATGGCCTTATCAATATCTTGGCAGGTAGGGCCGAGCTCAGGCTACTATCGGGGTCAGCAGGTGGCGGATGGCTGAACGACCTAAAGGTTAGCTGTGAAAAATAAGCAGCCCCCGACCACGAGCGGTGAAGACCGAGGACATGCTACAAAAAGGCATTTATAGCCAACGACGTCTTCGCGACATGGCGAGTGGATGCCGCCAGTTGACTAAGTATCCACCCACAGGGGTGCTCTACAGATAGATGCAGTCTGGGGAGTGATGCCCCCGTGTGGATTCCCCAATCAAGGGGATTTGACCCTGGCGCGTACACTGGAACATGATTTTGATAACCGATTTGGATTGATGCTACGAGCTGACGGCTGTGGTATTCTGTTACCTGAGTAGGAGGGAGTGACATCCCTCTCGAAATGGCTTTCAGGCTAATGCCACCGCTGCCTCCGTCCCGTTAAACCCCTGGCAGGCCTTAGGGAACGATCTGTGCCTCGTAACCATTAAGTTGGTAATGTAGGTTCTGTTGATACGATATCCAGATTAATGCCCGACCTGGCTCTGAACGCAAGTACTCATAAGGTCTTGCGTCAACCCTCGCGAGGACCTCACTGCTTGCAAAGGGACCCTCGGGGTCATCGCTCTGCGAAAGGGCGACTACATTATCGGACACAGACAACGGCTCTAAGTGGGGACCCGATTAAAATGGAAACACCCATTAACATAGCAGCAGAGGAGATGAAATCGATCTTTGGAGAAGATCGAAAGTACATCGATCACCGGTAAATTCTCCACTAGCCTCCGGGCCCAGTGCCGAGAAAGAGAAGGAGGTAAGAAGTATAGCGTTAGACTGTACCCCAGCGGAGAACAACGCGGAGACATGCGAGAACAGCACCAGTTCTCCTAGACAAGAGTTCATCTTGAAGATGCGACTTTCGGAGGAGGAGGCGCTTGAAAAGTGCAAGAAAGTCCTTCGCCAGATGCGACTAGCTATAGGAAGGCAGAAGAACATTAGCAGGGATGTCCAAAATGGTGTGTCTGAGATAGAGGAAATCTTGGACATTATTGGGAGCTACCGCAAAAACTGGAAGGCCGCGGAGAAGCAGAAACAGCAAAGCAGGCCAATAATAGCGGAGACTCCCACGACATCAACCAACATGTCGACGCCTTCTACGGCGCAAAACAAGAGGAGCGCGCCGAGTCCAGTCGAAGAAAATCCTGGCAAAAAGAAGAAGGATAAAGCTGTAGAGGTGAGACCACCGGCGAAAACAGCCGGAAAGAGGAAGCCCGACAAAGAGGCTGAGAAGAAGAAGCCCGAAGAAGAGGCAAGAACGTCAAGGAGGAACCCGCGGCGAAAACCGCGCGCTCGGAGACCACGGAAACCCAGGCAGCGACCAGAGGCCGTGTTAATCAAGCCGAAGGAGGGGCATAGTTACGCGGACGTGCTCAGGGACCTCAGGCGAAACGCGAAACCGGAGGAAGCCGAGGTCGCCATCCGCTCCGTCCAGAAAACGAGAACGGGTGCAGTTCTTCTCGTGATGGGCAGAGGAGGAAACAAGGAGGTGTTCTGCGAGTCCCTCAAAGGCGTCCTTAAGGAGGCTGCAGTCGTGCAGGACATGAAACCGAAGGCGACAATTGAGATCCGTGACTTGGACTCCCTCTCGACCGCCGACGAGATCACTGAAGCAGTGATCAAGGCAACGGGAACGACAGCTGGAGAAGTGACTGTGCAGCTGACAGCACTTAATTCGAAGGAGCAGAGGAGGGCCTTCGTTTCTCTGCCAACTAGCTGCGTCAATATTTTGTTGAAGACCAGCAGGCTCCTGATAGGAATGACGAATTGTCGGCTAAACTATCGGGATGAAAGAAAGCGCTGCTTCAGATGTTTTGGAGCCGGCCACCTACAGTGGGAGTGCAAGGGACCCGACAGGAAAGGAATGGGACTATGCATTAGATGCGGCGAGAGTGGGCACAAGATGAAGGAGTGCCATAACCCTCGGAAATGCTGTATTTGCTCGCAGAGGGGAAAAGGCCCGACGGATCATCTTCCTGGGTCAGAGAGATGTAAAGGAGGCAAACAGCAGGCATGCTGAGAATACTGCAGGCCAACATGCACAGGTGTAAAGCCGCACATGATCTCCTATCACAGATAGTCGCAGAACAACGTGCTGACATCGTGATTATAAGCGAGCAATATGGAAGGAGAGATCAAGGGTCCTGGCTGGAGGATCCCACAAAAACAGCTGCTATCTGGATCCCATACCGCAATGGCATCTCACCAGTAAAGAGCGGAAGTGGAGACGGTTACGTCTGGGTGCAGTTAAACCACTTTACGCTGTTTAGCTGCTACCTCACTCCTAGTGACAGCATCGACGCCTACGAGGCAAAACTCGATGAGATCGAGGACACAATGCGTGGATTAGACGGCCATCACGTAGTAGCTGGCGATTTCAACTCTCGAGCGGTGGAATGGGGCATGCCAACAACCAACCCAAGAGGGAGACGAGTTCTAGACATGGCCGCAAGAACCGGTTTACTCGTTGTAAACACTGGAGACGTGCCAACCTTTAGGCGACCCGGCTGCGAAGGCACTATACCGGACATCACCCTTGCGTCCGAGGAAATCATCGGAAAAATAACAGAGTGGAGCGTACTGGAAACTTACACGGCAAGCGATCACCAGTACATTATGTTCTCCTTCAATACTGGAGGGAACACAGTTAACGAGGAAAGGAGCACCAGTACACGAAAGTGGAACGTGAGCAAGCTCGACTCCTCAAAACTCCTGGCGGAAATCGACCGGCAAGCCGTGTGGTCAGAGCTGGATGAACTAGACGTCCCGTCGACAGTGGAACGGGTGATGGAAATCATAGAGTACGGATGTAAGAAATCCATGCCAAAACTCAAAAGGCCGAGGGGAAATAAAACCGCAGTGCACTGGTGGAATGATGCCATAGCTGAGCAACGAAGCAACTGCATCAAACTAAGACGCAGATACACGAGAGCTCGTCGCAGGGGCACGGCTGAGACAGAACACGCTCTTTACAAGGAGGCAAAAAAGATACTCGCTGCCGAAATAGAAAGGAGCAAGAAAGAAAAGTGGGAGGAACTAAGAGAAGATATTAACCGAAATCCTTGGGGCCTCGGATACAAAATTGTGATGGAGAAGCTCGGCACACGGAGCCCAACAGCGGTGATGGACGGGAGAACAATGGAGAATATAGTCCATACACTCTTTCCCCGACACGACCGTATAGAAGACGAAGTTAATGAAGAGCCAACGGAAAACATAAACCCGTTCACGAAAGAGGAGCTAAAGAATGCAGCCCGCAGCCTCCAGAGCAGAAAAGCCCCCGGCCCCGACGGAATACCGTCCGAGGTAATCAGGCTGATAGCCGAGAATAGACCCGAATTTCTTCTTGAAATGTTTAATCGGTGTCTAATGGCAGGTGTTTTTCCGGAAGTATGGAAGCGACAAAAGCTGGTGCTCATAAGCAAAGGCAAAGGTGATCCAATATCCCCATCCACATACAGACCACTATGTATGCTGGATACGGCCGGCAAGCTTTTGGAGAGACTACTGAAGCCACGGCTCCAGGACGCCATCATCGAGGGAGGTGGACTCTCAATGAGTCAACATGGCTTCCGGGCAGGAATGTCCACGATCGGAGCCCTCAGAGATGTGGTGGAGATAGTAGAGGTGGCTAGGCAAAGGAACCACTACTCCAGGCCAATTGTCCTCTTGGCCACACTGGATGTGAAGAACGCTTTCAACAGCCTTAGATGGTCTGACGTCCTCAAATCGCTCAGAGAGGACTTTAATATCCCGGCGTACCTGATGAGAATAATGAGAAGTTACTTGAGTGACAGGGTACTTATCTATAATTCTCAAGATGGAACGAGTGAATATGAGGTCACATCAGGAGCGGCGCAGGGCTCCATACTCGGACCGGACCTCTGGAATGCCAGTTATGATGGAATACTGCGAATGGAAATGCCAGACGGAACCTTTCTAGTAGGATATGCTGATGACATTGCTGCAGTCATCACGGCAAGAGACACGGAAGGCGCTGAGCGCAAATTACGGCAGGTGATGCTAAGGGCAAGGGACTGGCTAGATTCCCATGGCCTACAACTTGCGATGCAGAAAACGGAACTACTTCTCCTAACGAGAAAAAATATCCCAGTGGAAGTGGATATGCGTATAGACGATATACTGGTGAAGACCAAGAGATCGATCAAATATCTAGGAATCCGACTAGATACAAAGCTGACCTACGCAGAGCAAATACGGCACGCGACAACAAAAGCCTCAAAGATAACGGCGCAACTTAGTCGACTGATGGCAAACATAGGTGGGCCTCTCCCAAGCAGGCGCAGACTCTTAATGGAGACATGCAATAGCATCCTCCTCTATGGAAGCGAAATATGGGGCCAGACACTGCAGACGGCATACCGAGCGAAATCCCTGCTCTCGGTACAGAGGACGGCGGCACTTAGAGTCATATCATCCTACCGGACAGTGTCGGAGCCCGCAGCCCTTGCAATAGCCGGAATGGTTCCGATAGACCTGCAGGCCATGCAGCGCGCCAGGCTCTACACCGAGAGGTCCAACACTCAAAGAATACAGGACGGGGCCCAAATGGATCATACACAGGCCATACGAGAGGAGACTACCGAGAGATGGCAACAAAGGTGGACTAGCGAAAATCGGGCCAGATGGACGCGACGATTAATACCCGATGTACGGATATGGAAAGAAAGGAAGCACGGCGACGTCAACTATTACGTCACACAGATGTTAACAGGACATGGTTACTTCCGGAAATACCTGCATAAAATGGGCAAATGCTCCTCAAGCAAGTGTATTTATGAGGAGGTTGAAGTTGGAGACGATGTGGAGCACACTTTTTTCCACTGCGAGCGCTGTGTTGAAAGACGCAGCGAGTTGGAAGCAGCGATTGGCGACGTTACGCCTGAGACAATAGTCCAAAAAATGCTGGAGGACGAGAGAAAGTGGGAGGCGGTGAAGAGATATGCCGAACAAGTACTGCGCAGGAAGAAAGCTGACCTGGACGCAGCGGCGTAGAGTATAAATGCGGAGGTCTGGACGCAGACACAATGAAGACGAAATGGATAATCAC
>NC_081554.1:186359215-186369215 GCF_963082655.1 Stomoxys calcitrans | reverse complement strand
ATTATTATTATTATTATTATTATTATTATTATTATTATTATTATTATTATTATTATTATTATTATTATTATTATTATTATTATTATTATTATTATTATTATTATTATTATTATTATTATTATTATTATTATTATTATTATTATTATTATTATTATTATTATTATTATTATTATTATTATTATTATTATTATTATTATTATTATTATTATTATTATTATTATTATTATTATTATTATTATTATTATTATTATTATTATTATTATTATTATTATTATTATTATTATTATTATTATTATTATTATTATTATTATTATTATTATTATTATTATTATTATTATTATTATTATTATTATTATTATTATTATTATTATTATTATTATTATTATTATTATTATTATTATTATTATTATTATTATTATTATTATTATTATTATTATTATTATTATTATTATTATTATTATTATTATTATTATTATTATTATTATTATTATTATTATTATTATTATTATTATTATTATTATTATTATTATTATTATTATTATTATTATTATTATTATTATTATTATTATTATTATTATTATTATTATTATTATTATTATTATTATTATTATTATTATTATTATTATTATTATTATTATTATTATTATTATTATTATTATTATTATTATTATTATTATTATTATTATTATTATTATTATTATTATTATTATTATTATTATTATTATTATTATTATTATTATTATTATTATTATTATTATTATTATTATTATTATTATTATTATTATTATTATTATTATTATTATTATTATTATTATTATTATTATTATTATTATTATTATTATTATTATTATTATTATTATTATTATTATTATTATTATTATTATTATTATTATTATTATTATTATTATTATTATTATTATTATTATTATTATTATTATTATTATTATTATTATTATTATTATTATTATTATTATTATTATTATTATTATTATTATTATTATTATTATTATTATTATTATTATTATTATTATTATTATTATTATTATTATTATTATTATTATTATTATTATTATTATTATTATTATTATTATTATTATTATTATTATTATTATTATTATTATTATTATTATTATTATTATTATTATTATTATTATTATTATTATTATTATTATTATTATTATTATTATTATTATTATTATTATTATTATTATTATTATTATTATTATTATTATTATTATTATTATTATTATTATTATTATTATTATTATTATTATTATTATTATTATTATTATTATTATTATTATTATTATTATTATTATTATTATTATTATTATTATTATTATTATTATTATTATTATTATTATTATTATTATTATTATTATTATTATTATTATTATTATTATTATTATTATTATTATTATTATTATTATTATTATTATTATTATTATTATTATTATTATTATTATTATTATTATTATTATTATTATTATTATTATTATTATTATTATTATTATTATTATTATTATTATTATTATTATTATTATTATTATTATTATTATTATTATTATTATTATTATTATTATTATTATTATTATTATTATTATTATTATTATTATTATTATTATTATTATTATTATTATTATTATTATTATTATTATTATTATTATTATTATTATTATTATTATTATTATTATTATTATTATTATTATTATTATTATTATTATTATTATTATTATTATTATTATTATTATTATTATTATTATTATTATTATTATTATTATTATTATTATTATTATTATTATTATTATTATTATTATTATTATTATTATTATTATTATTATTATTATTATTATTATTATTATTATTATTATTATTATTATTATTATTATTATTATTATTATTATTATTATTATTATTATTATTATTATTATTATTATTATTATTATTATTATTATTATTATTATTATTATTATTATTATTATTATTATTATTATTATTATTATTATTATTATTATTATTATTATTATTATTATTATTATTATTATTATTATTATTATTATTATTATTATTATTATTATTATTATTATTATTATTATTATTATTATTATTATTATTATTATTATTATTATTATTATTATTATTATTATTATTATTATTATTATTATTATTATTATTATTATTATTATTATTATTATTATTATTATTATTATTATTATTATTATTATTATTATTATTATTATTATTATTATTATTATTATTATTATTATTATTATTATTATTATTATTATTATTATTATTATTATTATTATTATTATTATTATTATTATTATTATTATTATTATTATTATTATTATTATTATTATTATTATTATTATTATTATTATTATTATTATTATTATTATTATTATTATTATTATTATTATTATTATTATTATTATTATTATTATTATTATTATTATTATTATTATTATTATTATTATTATTATTATTATTATTATTATTATTATTATTATTATTATTATTATTATTATTATTATTATTATTATTATTATTATTATTATTATTATTATTATTATTATTATTATTATTATTATTATTATTATTATTATTATTATTATTATTATTATTATTATTATTATTATTATTATTATTATTATTATTATTATTATTATTATTATTATTATTATTATTATTATTATTATTATTATTATTATTATTATTATTATTATTATTATTATTATTATTATTATTATTATTATTATTATTATTATTATTATTATTATTATTATTATTATTATTATTATTATTATTATTATTATTATTATTATTATTATTATTATTATTATTATTATTATTATTATTATTATTATTATTATTATTATTATTATTATTATTATTATTATTATTATTATTATTATTATTATTATTATTATTATTATTATTATTATTATTATTATTATTATTATTATTATTATTATTATTATTATTATTATTATTATTATTATTATTATTATTATTATTATTATTATTATTATTATTATTATTATTATTATTATTATTATTATTATTATTATTATTATTATTATTATTATTATTATTATTATTATTATTATTATTATTATTATTATTATTATTATTATTATTATTATTATTATTATTATTATTATTATTATTATTATTATTATTATTATTATTATTATTATTATTATTATTATTATTATTATTATTATTATTATTATTATTATTATTATTATTATTATTATTATTATTATTATTATTATTATTATTATTATTATTATTATTATTATTATTATTATTATTATTATTATTATTATTATTATTATTATTATTATTATTATTATTATTATTATTATTATTATTATTATTATTATTATTATTATTATTATTATTATTATTATTATTATTATTATTATTATTATTATTATTATTATTATTATTATTATTATTATTATTATTATTATTATTATTATTATTATTATTATTATTATTATTATTATTATTATTATTATTATTATTATTATTATTATTATTATTATTATTATTATTATTATTATTATTATTATTATTATTATTATTATTATTATTATTATTATTATTATTATTATTATTATTATTATTATTATTATTATTATTATTATTATTATTATTATTATTATTATTATTATTATTATTATTATTATTATTATTATTATTATTATTATTATTATTATTATTATTATTATTATTATTATTATTATTATTATTATTATTATTATTATTATTATTATTATTATTATTATTATTATTATTATTATTATTATTATTATTATTATTATTATTATTATTATTATTATTATTATTATTATTATTATTATTATTATTATTATTATTATTATTATTATTATTATTATTATTATTATTATTATTATTATTATTATTATTATTATTATTATTATTATTATTATTATTATTATTATTATTATTATTATTATTATTATTATTATTATTATTATTATTATTATTATTATTATTATTATACCCTCCACCATAAGATGGGGGGTATACTAATTTCGTCATTCTGTTTGTAACTACTCGAAATATTCGTATGAGACCCCATAAAGTATATATATTCTTGATCGTCGCGACATTTTATGTCGATCTAGCCATGTCCGTCCGTCTGTCCGTCCGTCCGTCCGTCCGTCCGTCCGTCCGTCCGTCCGTCCGTCCGTCCGTCCGTCCGTCCGTCCGTCTGTCTGTCGAAAGCACGCTAACTTCCGAAGGAGTAAAGCTAGCCGCTTGAAATTTTGCACAAATACTTCTTATTAGTGTAGGTCGGTTGGTATTGTAAATGGGCCATATCGGTCCATGTTTTGATATAGCTGCCATATAAACCGATCTTGGGTCTTGACTTCTTGAGCCTCTAGAGTGCGCAATTCTTATGCGATTGGAATGAAATTTTGCATGAGGTGTTTTGCTATGATATCCAACAACTGTGCCAAGTATGGTTCAAATCGGTCCATAACCTGATATAGCTGCCATATAAACCGATCTTGGGTCTTGATTTCTTGAGCCTCTAGAGTGCGCAATTCTTATCCGATTGAAATGAAATTTTGCACGACGTGTTTTGTTATTATATCCAACAACTGTGCCAAGTATGGTTCAAATCGGTCCATAACCTGATATAGCTGCCATATAAACCGATCTTGGGTCTTGACTTCTTGAGCCTCTAGAGGGCGCAATTCTTATCCGATTGAAATGGAATTTCGCACGACGTGTTTTGTTATGATACCCAACAACTGTGCCAAGTATGGTTTAAATCGGTTCATAACCTGATATAGCTGCCATATAAACCGATCTTGGGTCTTGACTTCTTGAGCCTCTAGAGTGCGCAATTCTTATCCGATTGGAATGAATTTTTGGCACCATGTATTTTGTTATGATATCCAACAACTGTGCCAAGTATGGTTGAAATCGGTCCATAACCTTATATAGCTGTCATATAAACAGATCTGGGGATTTGACTTCTTGAGCTTCTAGAGGGCGCAATTCCTATCCGCTTTGGCTGAAATTTTGCATGACGTATTTTATTTTTACTTTCAACAACTGTGTCAAATAAGGTTCAAATCGGTTCATAACCTGATATAGCTGCCATATAAACCCATCTGGGATCTTGACTTCTTGACTCCTAGAGGTCGCAGTTATTATCCGATATGCCTGAATCCGGATCCTCTCATGACCATCAACAAACGTGTTTATTATGGTCTGAATCGGTCTATAGCCCGATACAGATCCCATATAAATCGTTCTCTTTATTTTACTTCGTGAGCCCCAATGGGCGCAATTCTTATACGAATTGGCTGAAATTTTACACAGGTCTCCAACATATAATTTAATTGTGGTCCGAACCGGACCATATCTTGATATCGTTTTAATAGCAGAGCAACTCTTTTCTTATATCCTTTTTTGCCTAAGAAGAGATGCCGGGAAAAGAACTCGACAAATGCGATCCATGGTGGAGGGTATATAAGATTCGGCCCGGCCGAACTTAGCACGCTTTTACTTGTTATTATTATTATTATTATTATTATTATTATTATTATTATTATTATTATTATTATTATTATTATTATTATTATTATTATTATTATTATTATTATTATTATTATTATTATTATTATTATTATTATTATTATTATTATTATTATTATTATTATTATTATTATTATTATTATTATTATTATTATTATTATTATTATTATTATTATTATTATTATTATTATTATTATTATTATTATTATTATTATTATTATTATTATTATTATTATTATTATTATTATTATTATTATTATTATTATTATTATTATTATTATTATTATTATTATTATTATTATTATTATTATTATTATTATTATTATTATTATTATTATTATTATTATTATTATTATTATTATTATTATTATTATTATTATTATTATTATTATTATTATTATTATTATTATTATTATTATTATTATTATTATTATTATTATTATTATTATTATTATTATTATTATTATTATTATTATTATTATTATTATTATTATTATTATTATTATTATTATTATTATTATTATTATTATTATTATTATTATTATTATTATTATTATTATTATTATTATTATTATTATTATTATTATTATTATTATTATTATTATTATTATTATTATTATTATTATTATTATTATTATTATTATTATTATTATTATTATTATTATTATTATTATTATTATTATTATTATTATTATTATTATTATTATTATTATTATTATTATTATTATTATTATTATTATTATTATTATTATTATTATTATTATTATTATTATTATTATTATTATTATTATTATTATTATTATTATTATTATTATTATTATTATTATTATTATTATTATTATTATTATTATTATTATTATTATTATTATTATTATTATTATTATTATTATTATTATTATTATTATTATTATTATTATTATTATTATTATTATTATTATTATTATTATTATTATTATTATTATTATTATTATTATTATTATTATTATTATTATTATTATTATTATTATTATTATTATTATTATTATTATTATTATTATTATTATTATTATTATTATTATTATTATTATTATTATTATTATTATTATTATTATTATTATTATTATTATTATTATTATTATTATTATTATTATTATTATTATTATTATTATTATTATTATTATTATTATTATTATTATTATTATTATTATTATTATTATTATTATTATTATTATTATTATTATTATTATTATTATTATTATTATTATTATTATTATTATTATTATTATTATTATTATTATTATTATTATTATTATTATTATTATTATTATTATTATTATTATTATTATTATTATTATTATTATTATTATTATTATTATTATTATTATTATTATTATTATTATTATTATTATTATTATTATTATTATTATTATTATTATTATTATTATTATTATTATTATTATTATTATTATTATTATTATTATTATTATTATTATTATTATTATTATTATTATTATTATTATTATTATTATTATTATTATTATTATTATTATTATTATTATTATTATTATTATTATTATTATTATTATTATTATTATTATTATTATTATTATTATTATTATTATTATTATTATTATTATTATTATTATTATTATTATTATTATTATTATTATTATTATTATTATTATTATTATTATTATTATTATTATTATTATTATTATTATTATTATTATTATTATTATTATTATTATTATTATTATTATTATTATTATTATTATTATTATTATTATTATTATTATTATTATTATTATTATTATTATTATTATTATTATTATTATTATTATTATTATTATTATTATTATTATTATTATTATTATTATTATTATTATTATTATTATTATTATTATTATTATTATTATTATTATTATTATTATTATTATTATTATTATTATTATTATTATTATTATTATTATTATTATTATTATTATTATTATTATTATTATTATTATTATTATTATTATTATTATTATTATTATTATTATTATTATTATTATTATTATTATTATTATTATTATTATTATTATTATTATTATTATTATTATTATTATTATTATTATTATTATTATTATTATTATTATTATTATTATTATTATTATTATTATTATTATTATTATTATTATTATTATTATTATTATTATTATTATTATTATTATTATTATTATTATTATTATTATTATTATTATTATTATTATTATTATTATTATTATTATTATTATTATTATTATTATTATTATTATTATTATTATTATTATTATTATTATTATTATTATTATTATTATTATTATTATTATTATTATTATTATTATTATTATTATTATTATTATTATTATTATTATTATTATTATTATTATTATTATTATATTATTATTATTATTATTATTATTATTATTATTATTATTATTATTATTATTATTATTATTATTATTATTATTATTATTATTATTATTATTATTATTATTATTATTATTATTATTATTATTATTATTATTATTATTATTATTATTATTATTATTATTATTATTATTATTATTATTATTATTATTATTATTATTATTATATTATTATTATTATTATTATTATTATTATTATTATTATTATTATTATTATTATTATTATTATTATTATTATTATTATTATTATTATTATTATTATTATTATTATTATTATTATTATTATATTATTATTATTATTATTATATTATTATTATTATTATTATTATTATTATTATTATTATTATTATTATTATTATTATTATTATTATTATTATTATTATTATTATTATTATTTTATTATTATTATTATTATTATTATTATTATTATTATTATTATTATTATTATTATTATTATTATTATTATTATTATTATTATTATTATTATTATTATTATTATTATTATTATTATTATTATTATTATTATTATTATTATTATTATTATTATTATTATTATTATTATTATTATTATTATTATTATTATTATTATTATTATTATTATTATTATTATTATTATTATTATTATTATTATTATTATTATTATTATTATTATTATTATATTATTATTATTATTATTATTATTATTATTATTATTATTATTATTATATTATTATTATTATTATTATTATTATTATTATTATTATTATTATTATTATTATTATTATTATTATTATTATTATTATTATTATTATTATTATTATTATTATTATTATTATTATTATTATTATTATTATTATTATTATTATTATTATTATTATTATTATTATTATTATTATTATTATTATTATTATTATTATTATTATTATTATTATTATTATTATTATTATTATTATTATTATTATTATTATTATTATTATTATTATTTTATTATTATTATTATTATTATTATTATTATTATTATTATTATTATTATTATTATTATTATTATTATTATTATTATTATTATTATTATTATTATTATTATTATTATTATTATTATTATATTATTATTATTATTATTATTATTATTATTATTATTATTATTATTATTATTATTATTATTATTATTATTATTATTATTATTATTATTATTATTATTATTATTTATTATTATTATTATTATTATTATTATTATTATTATTATTATTATTATTATTATTATTATTATTATTATTATTATTATTATTATTATTATTATTATTATTATTATTATTATTATTATTATTATTATTATTATTATTATTATTATTATTATTATTATTATTATTATTATTATTATTATTATTATTATTATTATTATTATTATTATTATTATTATTATTATTATTATTATTATTATTATTATTATTATTATTATTATTATTATTATTATTATTATTATTATTATTATTATTATTATTATTATTATTATTATTATTATTATTATTATTATTATTATTATTATTATTATTATTATTATTATTATTATTATTATTATTATTATTATTATTATTATTATTATTATTATTATTATTATTATTATTATTATTATTATTATTATTATTATTATTATTATTATTATTATTATTATTATTATTATTATTATTATTATTATTATTATTATTATTATTATTATTATTATTATTATTATTATTATTATTATTATTATTATTATTATTATTATTATTATTATTATTATTATTATTATTATTATTATTATTATTATTATTATTATTATTATTATTATTATTATTATTATTATTATTATTATTATTATTATTATTATTATTATTATTATTATTATTATTATTATTATTATTATTATTATTATTATTATTATTATTATTATTATTATTATTATTATTATTATTATTATTATTATTATTATTATTATTATTATTATTATTATTATTATTATTATTATTATA
>NC_081554.1:186297009-186359015 GCF_963082655.1 Stomoxys calcitrans | reverse complement strand
GGTGTCGCACTGCGGCACGCCGTTCGGACTTGGCCATAAAAAAGGTCTCTTATCATTGAGTTTAAACTTGAATGGGAAACCACTCATTGATATGTGAGAATATGCCCCTTCTCGGTTGCTGGTGGTAATGTTCGTAATGTTCTCATTAGGGGAGGGATGGCACCTCAGATATTTCGATATTTCAAATTCGTGCTGTACTTCCAAATCACTTCAGTTTGCACAAATACTTTTTATTAGTGTAAGTCGGTAGGGATTGTAAATGTTCCATATCGGTCCATGTTTTCATATAGCTGGCATATAAACCGATCTTGGGTCTTGATTTTGAGCCTCTAGAGGGCGCAATTCTCCTCCGATTTAACTGAAATTTTGCACGTAGTGTTTTGGTAACACTTCCAACAACTGCGCTTAGTATGATTCAAATCGGTTCATACTCTGGTATAGCTATCATATAAACCTATCTTGGATTTTGACTTCCTGAGCCAATAGAGCGCGCAATTCTCATCCGATTTGGCTGAAATTTTGCATGAGGTCTTTTGTTATGACTTTCAATAACTCTGCTAAGTATGGCGTAAATCGGTATGGAACCTGATATAGCTGCCATATAAACCGATCTGGGATCTTGACTTCTTGAACCTCTAGAGGGCGCAATTCTCATCCGATTTGGCTGAAATTTTGTACCATGGCTTCTCTCATGACTTTCCACATACGTGTTCAATATGATCTGAATCGATCAATAGCACGCTCTTACTTTTGTTATAAAATAAGATTTTCCCTACAGACTGAGAAGGTTAAGAACGTAGCCCGCTTTTTTAACTTTTCCTTTTATCATAACCCAATTCAACTTTTCTTACTTAACATCTTCAAATCTCATGCATCTTCAACAAGAGAAACCAATCACAATTGATTACAATGTCGGCCATAAATATTTAATCTCTTATGTATTAGACCAACATTGGTATAAGTAATAAATCAAATGGTTTTGGTTTTTTAATTCAAACTTTTCATTTTATTGGCTTAAGCCAATGCAAACTCTCGTCCGCACATACAAATGAAAATAATTTTCGATGGTTTTGTGTTCTAGATTTGCTATGACCGCAATACCAAAATCAAACGAAACGAGAAACAAAATTCAAACTCCAACTTTTCCAATTTGCAAAAAAAAAGAGGAATTTTTTCACCACTCAGTTAATATTAACTCCATACTGAGATCCTTGCTTTTTTGACTTGCAAATAACTTTTACTAGTGTAAATAACTGCTATCGATCCGGGTAGATAGAACCAACATTCTGGTATTGTAGATGCATTTTTCTTTAGCAGATATATGAGTATATGGGATACTCCATGAGAAAATGAACAAGTAAAAAGGCGTTAAGTTCGGCCGGGCCGAACTTTGGATACCCATCACCTCGGGTATATATGTAAACCACCTTTCATCAAAATTCGGTAAAAATTTCATACCTTATACTCATATACCTCATACCGATCTGAACTATATACGACACGGATGTCGAAAAGCCGAACATAAGTCACTGTCAAATTGCAGTGAAATCGGATTATAAATGCGCCTTTTATGGTCCAAGACTTGAAATCGAGATATCGGTCTACATGGCAGCTATATCCAAATCTGGACCGATTTGGGCCAAGTTGCGTAAACATGTCGAAGAGCCTAACACTAAGCCCTGTCCCAAATTTCGGCAAAATCGGACAATAAATGCCTCTTTTATGGGCCCTAAACCATAGATCCAGAGATCGGTCTATATGGCAGCTATATTCAAATCTGGACCGATCTGGGCAAAATTGAAGAAGGACGTCGAAGAGCCTAACCAAACTCACTGTCTCAAATTTCAGCGACATCGGACAATAAATGCGTCTTTTATGGCACCAAAACCTAAAACCTAGATACCGGTCTATATGGCAGCTGTATCCAAATCTGGACCGATCTGTGCGATATTGCAAACGTATGTCAAGGGGCTTAACTTAACTCACTGTTCCGAATTTCGGCGACATCGGGCAATAAATGAGCATTTTATGGGCCCAAAACCATAAATCAAGAAATCGGTCTATATGGCAGCTATATCCAAATTTGAACCGATCTGGACCAAATTGATGAAATATGTCAAAGGGCCTTACACAACTCACTGTCCTAAATTTCAGCAAAATCGTATAATGAGTGTGGCTATTATGGGCCTAAGACCCCAAATCGGAGAATCGGTCTATATGGCAGCTATATCCAAATCTGAACTGATCTGAGCCAAATTAACGAAGGATATCGATGGGGCTTACACAATTCACTGTCCCAAATGTCAGCAAAATCGGATAATAAATGTGGTTTTTGTGGGCCTAAGACCCTAAACTGGAGGATCGGTCTATATGGCAGATATATCCAAATCTGAACCGATCTGGACCAAATTGAAGAAATATGTCAAAGGGCCTAACACAACTCGTTGTCCCAAATTTCAGCGAAATCGGACCATAAATGTGGCTTTAATGGGCCTAAGACCCTAAATCGGAGGATCGGTCTATATGGCAGCTATATCCAAATCTAAACCGTTCTGAGCCAAATTGACAAAAGATGTCGAAGGGCCTACCACAACTCACTATCCCAATTTTCAACAAAATCGGATAATAAATGTGGCTTTTATGGGCCTAAGACCCTAAATCTGCGGATCGGTCTATATGGGGGCTATATCAAGAAATAGTCCGATATAGCCCATCTTCAAACCTAAACTGCTTATGTACAAAAAAATAATCTGTGCAAATTTTCAGCTCAAAATCTCTTTTTTTAAAGACTGTAGCGTGATTTTAACAGACAGACGGACGGACATGGCTAGATTGTCTTAGATTTTTATGCGGATCAAGAATAATTTACTTTATAGGGTCGGAAATGGATATTTCGATGTGTTACAAACGCAAGGACAAAATGAATACAGCCCCATCCTTCGGTGGTGGGTATAAAAATGTTATATAGGCTATGTTTCTTTCCAAACAAACTTGCACAATCTGTAAAAATTTTAAGAAAATCGGTTCAGTCGTTATTGATCCTCCAGAACAAACAAACAAACCGAGTCTCATATAGTTATGATGGGTCATATACCCGTTTGAGGCGTTTCATGTGGGGTAGGGTGATCCCCTATACTTCGATCTGATTTTTTAAGTCAGTTTCGTAATCTACTCCCCAATACACAAACATTTGAGCCCCATATTGACATGAGCGTCCAATATGTCTGTTTGGGGGAATTTCGGGTTTGGAGTGGCCAGATGGGTACCTAGACACAAATTTTAATACCATATTCGTATTCTACTCTCCAATATCTTTCATTTGATACCCATATTGTCCCGATCGGTCCACTTTTGATTTTGGGGAGGTGTTTTTGGTTAAAGGGGGAGGGTCCGCCCCCTTCCGAAATCAACAAATTATAAATGCAATTTCTCCTTTCTGACCATATTGGCAATCTACTCCCGAAAACCTTTCATTTGAGTCCCATATTGTCATTATAGTCAAAGAAACCTATTTTAGGGGGTTTTGGGGTTGGGGCGGCCCCCCAGTTACATGGACCCAATTTTTAAGATGAAATTCGTACGCTACTCCTGAATACCTTTCATTTGAGTCCCATATTGTTCTGATCGATTTTCTTTTACTTTTGGGTAGTACTTTTGGGGTAAGGGGGAGGGTCCGCCCCCCCCTTGCGATATCAAAAAATTATATAGCCTATATAGCGCTTCATTTCAGCGCAACCTACACAATCTGCGAAAAATTTCAGGGTAATCGGTTCAGCCGTTTTGGAGTCCACGCTAACAAACAAACAAACACAAATTAATTTTTATACCCTCCACCATAGCATGGGGGTATACTAATTTCGTCATTCTGTTTGTAACTCCTCGAAATATTCGTCTAAGACCCCATAAAGTATATTTATTCTCGATCGACATGACATTTCATGTTGATCTAGCCATGTCCGTCCGTCCGTCAATCTGTGTGTCGAAAGCACGCTAACTTTCGAAGGAGTGACGCTAGCCGCTTGAAATTTTGCACAAATTGGCTATATCGGTCCATTTTTTGATATAGCTGCCATTTAAACCGATCTTGGATCTTGACTTCTTGAGCGTCTAGAGGGCGCAATTCTTATCCGATTTGGCTGAAATTTGGCATGACGTATTTCGATATGACTTCCAACAACTGTACTTAGTATGGTGGAAATCGGTTCATAACCTGATATAGCTATCATATAAACCGATCTGTGGTCTTGACTTCTTGATCCTCTAGAGGGAGTATTTACTATCCGATTTGGCTGAAATTTAGCATGACATGTTTTATTGTAACTTTTAACAACTGTGCAAAGTATGGTTTATATCGGTTCATAACCTGATATAGCTGTTATATAAACCGATCTGGGTTCTTGACTTCTTGAGCCTCTGGAAGGCGTAATTATTATCCAATTTGACTGAAATTTTGAACAACGGCTTTTCCCATAACCTCCATCGTAAATGTCAATTGAGGTCTGAATCAGTCTATAACCTGATACAGCTCACATATAAACCGATCTCCCTATTTTACTTCTTGAGCCTCTAGAGGGCGCAATTTCTATCCGATTTGGCTGAAATTTGGCATGACATGTTTTATTATGACTTCCAACAACTGTACTATGTATGGTATAAATCGGTCCATAACCTGATATAGCTGTCATATAAACCCATTTGAGATCTTGACTTCTTGAGCCTCTAAAGGGCGCAATTATTATCCGATTCGAATGACATTTTGTACAACGGAAAAATATAAGAAAAAGCATTTTCTTATATTTATTATGGACTGCCCCATATATTTTTGATTACACTTCAATCGACAAAAAATGTTTTAACACTCAAACATATTTATTCCTCATCGTCTAGAGCTTGCCTTCTTTCCATTGAAAATAAAGTTGTATTTGTTTGAATGTTTGCTTCAACTTTAACTCCCAGCCGGAATAGTCAATCATTGGAACATTGAGCAAATATTGATTCTGTTTTATGTTTTATACGGTTACTTATTTTCTTGTTTGTGCAAGTGCTGCCTGTAATGCAACCATACATGAAGGATTATACATTTTGAAACCCACCACCATAGGATAGGGGGTATATTCAAGTAGTCATTCTGTTTGCAACACATGGAAAAACCCATCTCCCACAACACAAAGTATTTACACTCTGGATCGTTGAAAATTCTAGGACGATTTAAAGATGTCCATGTGTATATCCTTCCGTCTGTTTTTATCATGCTAGAACAAATTTTCTCTGATGTTCTAGGATTCAAACCCTGAATCGTCATAGGCGGACATAGGACTACCTCTGGGCTTAGGTGGCCTCCAATTTAGATATTGCCACCATATAAACCGATCTATTGATTCAGGGACTTAAGCTCATAAAATCAGCATTTGTTACCCGATTTCGCTAAAATTTTAAACAGTGAGTTAATTTAAACCTTCGGACGACCGATCAAAATATAGTACAAATCGGATTATACTTAGCTACAACTGCTGTATAGACCGATCACCCAACATAGGGTCTTAAGTCTGTAAAAGCCTTATTTATTACCCGATTTCGTTGTAATTGAAAACAGTAACTTGGAATAGGCCTCCAGTTGTTTGAACCGGAAATAGTCCTCATCGAAACATAAAGACAGGTATGCCTACATAGGGTCTAAAGTACATAAAAGGCGTATTTATGATAGGGTTTCGATAAAATTCTAAACCCGAGCAACACCAAACTGGTCAAAATTACCGGTTATAAATTTTAAATTCTCTAAATACTTTTTTTTCGTAATATAAACTAAATTTTGTATGGATCCTAGTGGTTTTAAGATAATAATTTTGAAATTTATAAGTTTTCCACCAAAATACCATATCAGTCATTTTGGTGAATAAGGAGAAAATGTGTGAACAATGCTTGGTCTTTTTAGTGTTAAAACTCCCGACATACGACCCAAATAAAGTCCAGATCAGACTATATTGAAATATACCTGTTATATAGAACTATCTGCAGATTTCGGGTCTTAATCCAAACAAAGCTGCATTTATTGTCCACTTTTGCTAAAACCTTAAACAGTGATTTGTATTAAGTCTTCCACCATACGAACAAAATATGGTCCAAACTGAACCATACGAAAATATAGCAGCTTTATAGACCGTTCCTCTAATTTAGAGTCTTTAACCCATATAAAGCGTCTTATCTCATCCACGTCCATATTATCCGTGCCTTATATTACCACATCCTATATTATCCAGGTCTTATATTCTTCAGGTCTAATATTATCCAGGTCTTATATGATCCAGTTCTTATATTGGGTTGCCCAAAAAGTAATTGCGGATTTTTTAAAAGAAAGTAAATGCATTTTTAATAAGACTTAGAATGAACTTTAATCAAATATACTTTTTTACACTCTTTTTTTCTAAAGCAAGCTAAGCGTAACAGCTGATAACTGACAGAAGAAAGAATGCAATTACAGAGTCACAAGCTGTGAAAAAATTTGTCAACGCCGACTATATGAAAAATCCGCAATTACTTTTTGGGCAACCCAATAATATCCAGGTCTTATACTATACAGGTCTTTCATTATCCACGTCTTATATTATCCAGGTCTTATATTATTCACGTCTTATATCCTCCAGGTCTTATATTATCCACGTATTATATTATCCAGGTCATATATGATCCAGTTCTTATAATATCCAGGTCTTATACTACCCAGGTCTTTCATTATCCACGTCATATATTATCCAGGTCATATATTATCCAAGTCTTATATTGTCCACATCTTTTACTATTCACGTCTTATATTATCCACATTTTTTTTTATTCACGTCTTATATTATCCAAGTCTTATATTATCCACGTCTTATATTATAAAGAACTTATTATCCACCAGGAATAATATTATCCACGTCTTACGTTATCCACGTATTGTATTATAGCTGTCTTATATTATCCACGTCTTGCATTATTCACGTATTATAAAAAAAACGTCTTATATTATCCAGGAATTATATTATCCGCGTCTTACATTATCCACGTATTGTATTATAGCCTTCTTATATTATTCACGTCTTATATTATCCACGTCTTGTATTATCCACGTCTTATATTATATACGCCTTATATTATCCACATTTTAAATTATCAACCCCCTATATTATACAAATTTTATACTATTCACGACTTATATTATCCAGGTCTAATATTATCCACGTTTTAAATTATCCAGATCATATATTATCCATGTTGTATATTATCCAGGTTTTATATTATCCAGGTCTTATATTATCCAGGTCTTATATTATCCAGGCCTTATATTATTTACGTCTTATATTATCCAGGTCTTATATTATGTACGTCTTATATTATTAACGTCTCATATCATCCAATTCATATATTATCCGCGATTAATATTATCCACTTTTTATGCTATCCTCGTCTTATATCATCCAGGTTTTATGTTATTCAGTCTTATGTAATCCAAGTTTTATATTATGGAGGTCCTTTTTTTTATTTAAGTCTATAGATAATAAATACCCTTACAGACTAGTAACAATATATTTACAAATGTATTAACCTAAGAATTTAAAAATAATATAATTTTCCTTTTTAAACTTTCTCGATTTTATTATTATTCTTCTATTATTATCCACTTCTTATATTATCTACGTTTATATTGACCAATTCTTATATGATCCTTGTCTTATATTATCCATGTCTAATATTATCCAGGTCTAATATTATCCAGGTCTTATATTATCCAGGTCTTATATTAACCAGCTCTTATATTATTTAGGTCTTATATTATCCATGTCTTATATTATATTGGTCTCATATTATCCACGTCTTACATCATTCGTCATCTCTCTATATCATCTCTTAGTGTTAAGGTATTATATTATCCAGGTCTTATATTGTATTATCCACGTCTTAAATTATTCAGGTCTTATATTATCCACTTCTTATATTATCCAGGTCTTATTTTATCCACGTCTTATATTATCCAGGTCATATATATTCCAGGTTTTATATTATCCAGGGCTTATACTATCCACGTCTTACACTATCCAGCACATATATTATCCACGTCGTATATTATCCAGGTATTAAATTATCCACGTCTTTTTTCACCACGTTTTATATTATCCAGGTCTTATATTACCTACATCTTATGTTATACTCTTCTTACATTATTCACGTCTAATATTATCCACGTCTTATATTATCGAAGGTCTTATATTATATACGTCTTATATTGAAAATTTTGCCCATGAATATTCCATGGGCATTATCCAGGTCTAGTATTATTCAAGTTTTATATTGTGTAGATGGTATGTTATCTACGTCGTATATTATCCAGTTCTTAAATTATACAGGTCTTATATTATCCAGGTCTTATATTATCCAAGTCTTATATCCAGGTCTAGTATTAACCACGTCATATATTATCCACGTTTTATATTATCCACGTTTTATATTATCCACGTATTATATTATCCACATCTTATATTATCCACGTCTTATATTATCCACGAATTATTTTATACGCGTCTTATATAATGCACGTCTTATGTTAGCCACATCTTATGTTGTGTTATCCACGTCTTATGTTATGTTATCTACGTCTTTTGTTAGCCACGTCTTATATTACGAACGTTTTATATTATTCACATCTTATATTATGGACGTCTAATACTTTCCACGTCTGGTATTATCTTCATCTTATATTTTCCAAGGTCTTATGTTTTTACGACTTATATTATGTCCGTCTTTCATTAACCAGATCTTATATTATCCAGGTCTTTTATTATCCATATATTATATTATCAACGTTTTATATTATCCAAGTCCTCTATTATCCACCTCTTATCTTATCCACGTATTATATTATCCACGTCTTATATTATTCAGATCTTATATTATTCAGGTCTTATATTAACCACGTCCAATATTATACAGGTCTTATATTATCTAAGTCTTATATTCTCCACGTCATACATTTTCCATGTCTTTTATAAACCACGTCTTATATCATCCACATGTTTTACTTTTCACCTCTTATATTATCCATTTGTTATATGAGCTATGCCTTCGATTACCCGTGTTGTATTTATTTATTTTTTTCACATCCCATATTATGTCGCTTTAAATAATCCATATTTTGCCATTTAATTTTCTATATTGTTTTTTAATCATCCCGTTATATTTCAAAAATCATAATTAAATATTAGCAAAACTATCTCTAAATTAAATTTTGTATTTGTATAAAATCCCTAATGGTTTTTTAATTTCATTTGACTTTTGCATAAATTTCATCAAACTGTTGTTTACACTTTGTTTTTGTTGTTCCCATTCTCGACATTAACTTGGTTGTAAGGACTCACGCACACACACGTGTTTGGCTTTTAAATTAATCAGAAAAGTTTTATGTAAATAATATTAAATTACTTTCCTAATCTAAAATAGATTTCATGTCACTCACTCCAAATTCTCTCCCAGTAAAAAAATACCCCCACATGGGGGATTTCAACGAAGCAAAAAAAAAACGAAAAACATAAAAAAAATCAACAGCAACACAAACTCTGAGTATGCAACATTGACATAATTTATGGAAAAAATCCTATGGTACTTTTTGTAGGTCTTGGTTTTTTTTTTTTGTTTGATACGCTCACCTGTTTTGTGGCGCGAAAAAACAGAAACACATGTTCAAATCACTTTGTTCTTGTTTATTTTTTTCCAAGGATATCCATGTCCTTTGCAAACGATTTTTGGTTGTTTACAGCCATGTTAACACACCTACCCCAGGTGATAGAAAAAATCAGCAACCTTAGAGTCTTTCGTTCTTTTTACACCTCCCCTAAACAAGGGCATTACCATCATCATCGTCATCATACTGCAATGGCATGTTAAATTGTTTTCTAAACCCCCAGAAAGCTAATGATAATCTTGGACCACCACAAAATACTGCTGGTGTATGTAACAGGAATGAATGTATTTCATGTTGGACCTGAGGACTTACTCTGTACCTCTGGAATATGCATTAGTAAGCAATTTGGTAGGCGTTCTCAATGGCCTTCCTAGAAATCATAAATTATTGCTAAGGCCATTCGAACCAAGTACAATAACAGAAAAGCAAATACAACTACAAGTTTACCTCCGAAAAAAACTCTCGCTTAAAAGAGAGCATTGACATCGCTGAAATGAGGCAACATTTATGTGTTCACATTGGGACTTCTGCATTAGTTAATTATTTACCAAATACACCAAATATGAATTATTATCTTGTTTGTGAACATTGCCTTAAATGTGTACTTAAGATAAGAGGATAATGTCTTGATATCGTAAATGTTTGAGAAAGTAATAAAGCAAACGTATATTATGGATGTTCCCCCACAAAACTCTTGGCAATCTGTAATAATGCTACAGATATTATTGAATAGGGCCATTAAGTTTATGCAAATTTTTATATATAATGGTTGATTTGTTACTTTTTTGTTTGTAACGAAACCTAAAGTTACCCTAACAATATATATTTAATTTAGTTTGTGTACCCTACATCATAGGCTAGGGATTATGCATATCTTGTTACTCGGTTTGCAAAATATCATAACTATGCTATAAGACCCTATAGAATAAACATCTGATTGGTCACCATGGCACATAAATTAGAAGTAGCCCTACCCGCACCACAGAGCCTAAATTTGAATCGGTATCATTGATATATGCCAAGTATTTCCACAGCTTCCTATTGGAAGAGGAAAAAGTCCATTTGCATGTCTGTCTGCCATTCATTGATAAAAGGCATGTCTGCATTTTCACTACCTCTAAATGGTATAGGAAAATCTACATTTAATACACTGTATATTTGCCAGTCTGTCTGTTAGTCCGTCTATCCGCCTGTCTTATATTATCAACGTCTAATACAAACAATACCAACGTTTAATATTATACAGGTCTTATATTATTCATATAACCTATGTCTTGTAATATCCAGGTCTTATAGTCCGAACACCTTTTTGTTGAGAAGTTTTTACATGGCAAAGTTCCTCACAAATGTCGTCAGCATTAGAAGGGGATAACCACCTCTGAAAAATGTTCTGATGTTCCTGTCAGGATTCGAACCCAGGTTTTAAGCGTCATGGGCGGACATGCTAATTTCTGCGCTACGGTGGTCTCCATCTTGTATAACCAAGTCAATTATTATCCTGGTCTTATACAACCAACGCCTTATATTACCCTCGTATTATATTATCCAAGTCTTATATTATCAACGTCTTTTATAACCTACGGCTTATATTATCAGCGTCTCATATTTTCCCCGTCTTATATTATCAACCAATTTTAATATATACTTATTGTATTATCCACGTCTTATATTATCCAAGTCTTATACTATAAATGTCTAATATTATATATGTCTTTTACAATGCAGGTTTTATATTAATCATATCTTATATTATTCTCGTCTTATATAATCCACGCCTTATATTATCTATGTATTATATTATCCACGTTTTTTATTACAAAAGTCTTATATCATCCACGTGTCATATTATCTATGTCTCATATTGTTCACATCTTATAACATACATGTCTCATGTTATCCACGTTTCATGTTATCCACGTTTCATGTTATACACGTTTCATGTTATACACGTTTCATGTTATCCACGTTTCATGTTATCCACGCTTCATGTTATCCACTTCTTATACTATAACCGCCCTATAATAATCACGTCTGATACTATCCACGTTTTCGATTGGTCACGTCGTAGTTTATTCAAGTCTTTTATTATGCATTTTGTATATTATCCAAATCTCTTATTAATCACGTCTTAGATTATCCACGTCTTATATTATCCAAATCTTATATTTATCACGTATTATATTTATCAAGTCTTATTTTATCCACGTCTTATATTATCCACGTATTTTTTCACGTCTTATAATAATCAAGGCATACATTATCCATGTCTTATTTTATCCAAGTCTTATATAATGCATATATTATCCAATCATTATATTATCCACATCTTATATTATTTGAGTCTTATATTATCCACATATTATTTTATACACGTCTTATATTATCCACTTTTTATATTTTTCAAGTCTTATATTGTCCACGTCTAATAGTTTACACGTTTTACATCATCCACGTCTTATATTATCCACATCTTATATTACCCACTCTTTATGTTATCCAAATATTATGTTTTCCACGTCTTATATTATCCTCGTCTTATTTTATCCACGTCTTATTTAACCACGTCTTATATTATCCATGTCTTATACTATCCACATCTTATACTATCCACGTCTTATATTATCCACGTCTATTAATATCCTGGTCTTATGTTAGTCAGGTCTTATATTATCCAGGTTTTATATTATCCACGTCTTATATTATCCGCGACTTATATCATCCACGTCTTATATTTTCCACGTCTTATATTGTATACGCCTTATATTATGCACGTTTTACATTATTCAAGTCTTATAAAATCCAAGTCCTATATTATCTACATCTTATATTATTTGCGTCTTATATTATCCATGTCTCATATTATCCACGTTTTATACCAACCACGTTTTATTAAACCAGGTCCTATATTATACAGGTCTTATATTATCCACAGCTTATATTATCCACTAATATTATCCACGTCTAATATTATCCACGTCTTATATTATCCATATCTAATTTTATGCACGTCTTATATTATCCACGTCTTATATTATCCACTTTTTATATTATCGATGTCTTATATTTTCCATATATTAAATTACCCACGTCTTATATTATCCACATCTTATATAATCTACGTCTTATCTTGTCCACGCCTAATTTAATCCACGTCTTATATTTTCCACGTCTCACATTACCCATGTCTTATATTATCCAGGTATCATATTATTAACATCTTTTATTATCTACGTCTTATGTTATCCATGTCTTATATCAGCCACGTGTTATATTATCCAATCCTTATATTATCCACGTCTTATATTAAACACGTCTTCTTTTACCCACGTCTCAGATAATCAATGTCTTATATTATCCACGTCTAACATTATCTACATCTTATATTATCCATGTCTTTTATTATCCACGTTTTATATTATCCCCGTCATATATTATCCATGTCTTATATTATCCACGTCTTATATTATCCACGTCTTACATTATCTACGTCTTATATTATCAACGTCTTACATTATCCATGCCTTTTATTGCATACGTCTAATTTTATCCACGTCTTACGTATCCACGTCTTTTATTTTTCACGTCCTGTATTTTTTACCTCTTATACTATCCACGTCTTTTATTATCCATGTCTTATGTTATTCTCGTCTAATGTTATCCACATCTTATGTCAACCACGTCTTATTATTCATGTCTTATATTATCCACATCTTATATTATCCGTGTATTGTATTATCCACGCCTTATATTATCCACGTCTTATATTATCCACGTCTTTTATTATCCACGTCTTATTTTATCCATAATTTTTATTATCGTCTTATATTATCCATGTATTATATTATCCACGTCTCTTATTATTTATGTCTTATATTATCCACGCCTTTTATTATCCATTTCTTATATTGGCCACGTGTTATATAATCCATATCTTATACTAACCAGGTTCTATATTATCCAAGTCTTATGTTATCTGGGTCTTTTATTATCCACGTCTTCTATTATCCACGTTTTATATTGTCCAACATTTATATTATCCATGTCTTATGTAATCCACATTTTATATTATCCACGTCATATATTATCCAAGTCTTATATTATTCAGGTCTTCTTTTATGCAGAATTTATATTATCCACTTCATATATTATCCAAGTCTTATATTATTCAAATCTTATATTATGCACATCTTATTTTATCCAGAACTTATATTATCTACGTCTTTTATTATTCATGTCTCATATTATCCACGTTTTATATTATCCACGTCATATATTATCCATGTCTTATATTATCCACTTGTTATATTATCCACGTCTTATATTATCCAGGTCTTATTTTATCCACGTCTTAAATTATCGACGTATTATATAATCAACGTCTTATATTACCTATAAACGAATTTATACCCGACACTACTACTGTAGTACAGAGTCTAGCTATGTTCATCTCTCTGTCTGTTCAAGTTAAATTGTGATCAAGGTACAGATGGCATATTTGATCCGACAATTTCGAAATTTTTCACAGACGTCTTTTTTAAATTGGAATAAATCGGTTGAGATATGGATATATATAGCTCCCATGTATATGCTCGTCCAATTTAGACTAATAATGCAATAACATCGGCCGATGTTATTAGATTCATCCCCTGTTAGATTCTAACGATGATATTCTTACGACTCTCTACATTGCCGGTGAATTAGATAAAAATCTGTTTAGATATAGCTGCCATATGTAGATATCGCTCGATTTTTTTTCCGGTGTCGTTGCAAGCGCAGTTATCAACCGATCTCTTCAAAATTTTGCACAAGGCATTCCCTTTTAACATTCACAATACCTTTGGGTTTTGGTGGAAAGCGGCTCAGATTTGAATGTAGCTCCCTTATGTGAGTTTATCCAATTTGGATTAAAATTGCAATAATGCGGACATTTGCTAACCACTTCGCTCGAAATTTGGCGTAAAGAATTCCCTTATGACTCCTGTCACTACTAGCAAATTTAATAGAAATCAATTCAGTGTTAGAGATAGCTTCCATATAAATGAATCTCCCGATTTTCACTTTATGAACCTTTGTAAATGCATTTATCAACTGATCTCTTCAAATTTAGCACAACGATTCCCTCTATGACTGCTAAAATATTTAAAGACTTCGATGGAGGGTCTACATTTAAAAGTTTAAGACGACTTAGGCGTCGTACCCAATTTGGTGTAGGGTATCCAAAGTTGGCTTTGCCCTACTTTAATCCATCTTTACTAATGTTCTTATACCAGCAATTCGTTACGCCTTTTCTTGCAAGTGGCTGTCACTTCAATTCTATGGCAAATTCCGTACTTGTATGCAAAAAATGTATGACCTTATGGGCTGTAAGGTTAGTATGCTTTATGGCTTTCGCCCCACTGGTCTAGGCTATAAAAGAGGAGAAAACACACGTTTAGTTAAATATGAGTACAAATATTTTCCAGCAAATATTTGCCTAAAACCAGTGTAATATTTGTGTACGATATGCAGCACAAAAATTATATTCTTTCTTTACAAAGGCGATGCCTTTAAGATTTTTCCCGGACATGCCTTAGGATGGCTGTCTTGCCTCAGATGCACTAAATCATGAGACAAATGGAGTATGAAATAAAGATTCTCTTGTAAAACATATTTCATATTAAGTACTTAATAATGGTTTGGGGAATGCAAATAAAAAGGGGTCAAATACCAGGGAAAAAGGTCAATGTGGGAGAAATTGCTTTGAATGGCAAAAAAAATCAAGGCTGCCACATAAAATAAAATAAAATAAAATAAAATAAAATAAAATAAAATAAAATAAAATAAAATAAAATAAAATAAAATAAAATAAAATAAAATAAAATAAAATAAAATAAAATAAATAAAAAAAAATAAAATAAAATAAAATAAAATAAAGTTAAATAAAATAAAATAAAATAAAATAAAATAAAATAAAATAAAATAAAATAAAATAAAATAAAATAAAATAAAATAAAATAAAATAAAATAAAATAAAATAAAATAAAATAAAATAAAATAAAATAAAATAAAATAAAATAAAATAAAATAAAATAAAATAAAATAAAATAACATAAAAAAAAATATAAAAAATAAAATAAAATAAAATAAAATAAAATAAAATAAAATAAAATAAAATAAAATAAAATAAAATAAAATAAAATAAAATAAAATAAAATAAAATAAAATAAAATAAAATAAAATAAAATAAAATAAAATAAAATAAAATAAAATAAAATGAAATAAAATAAAATGAAATAAAATAAAATAAAGTTAAATAAAATAAAATAAAATAATAAAATTAGAAAAAAAATTAAATAAATAAAAAAAAAAAAAAATAAAAAAAATAAAATAAATTAAAATTCGCCTTTCAAACACACGAAAATTTTGAAATTGAAATTGGTATATAATTTTTCAATCAAATAACCTGGGGGACGCCCCATCTCAAAACCCACCCGGACGGATATGTTTACCGATTGGGGCAATATAGGTATCAAACGAAAAGTATTGAAGAGTAGAATTCAAACTTGGAGCTCAAATTTTATCCTAAGTGTGTGGGTAGTCCCCCACCCCCTCCCTGAAAATGGGCCATAGTGTTCTGTTATGACTTTCAACAACTGTGCAAAGTACGGTTCAAATCGGTCTATAACCTGATATAGCTCCCATATAAACCGATCTCCCAATTTGACTTCTTGAGCCCCTGGAGACCGCATTTTTTGTCCGATTTGGCTGAAATTGAGCATGTAGTCCCATATAAACTGGTCTCCCTTCTTCTTGAGCCCCTGGAAGCCTCAAACCGATTTGACAGAAATTTTGCACATAGTGTTATATTATGCCTTCCAACAACTGTGCCAAGTACTGTCTAAATCGGTCTATAACCTGACACAGCTCCCATATTTTAGCAGAATCAATGGTGGTTGTTACCCCAACCCCAAGATTTGGTCCGGCCGGACTCAGCTCACTTTTACTTGTTTCAGATTTCTTTCACCTCCTTTTAAGTGTACTTTACAGTACGCTATTGTCACACACGTTATTGCGACTCAAAGAATTATGCATTCAATTTCCTCCTAATGGTCTTGCTTAAATATTGAGTGGTGCCTATTGCTAGGCTTCATTTGATTTAAAATTTTCAAATACATCAACAACAGAAATGAATTTTCCTAGAAATGTTTTGCAAGACGGCATCAAAAAGACAAGGACGACGACGACTTACATTGATTGGCATATATTCAATTAACATCAACACAGCTCAAAGCATTTGGGTAACGCTTTCTCTTGCTTTGATTTTATAACAGCAAAAAATTATTCTTGGAGGATAAATGTAAGAAATATTACCTTTACTTGGAATAATGAAAAAATACATTCAAAGAAGGAGTGAAAAAAAACTCCAAAAACTTTGAAAACAAATTATTTGAAATTAAAAAAAAAATTTGAATCATTTTTATAACCTCCACCGCACCAACTTCGCGCTTCCGTTTGTAACACCTCCAAATTTGCGGTCGATAACGAATAAAGCTGTCGATGACATGATATAGCTACCATACAAACCGATCTTGAATCTTGACTTCTTGAGCCGCTAGAGGGCGCAATTCTTATCCGAATTGGCTGACATTTGGTATGAAGTGTTCTGGTATTACTTCCAATAACTGTGCCCAGTATAATTCGAATCAGTCCATAACCTCATATAGCTGCCACATATACCGACCTTGAATCTTGACTTCTTGAGCCGCTAGAGGGTGCAGTTCTCATCCAATTAGGCTGAAATTCTGCATGAAGTATTTTTTTCTGACTCCCAATCACTGTGCTATGTATGGTTGAAATCTGTCCAAAACCTGATATAGCTGCCATTTAAACCGATCTTGGTTCTTGATTTCTTGAGCATCTATAGGGCGCATTTCTCATCCGATTTGACCGAAATTTCGCACGAAGTGTTTCGATAAGACTTTCAAGAACTCTGACAAGTATGGTTCAAATCGGTCGATAACCTGATATAGCTGCCATATATACCGATCATGGATATTGACTTCTTGAGCCAATAGAGGGCGCAATTCTTATCCGATTTGGCTGAAATTTCGCATGAAGTTGTTTGTTATTACTTCCAACAACTTTGGTATGTATGGTTGAAATCTATCGGAAACCTGATATAACTGCCATTTAAACCGATCTTGAATCTTGACTTCTTGAGCCACTAGAGCCCAAAAATAAAGGTGAACCGATCGGGACAATATGGGTCCAAGTAACTGGGGGGCCTCCCCAACCCCAAAACCTTAATATAGGTTTATTTGACAATCTTGACAATATGGGACTCAAATGAAAGGTATTCGGGAGTAGTTTACGAATGTGGTCAGGAAGTAAGAATAGTCTTTATAATTTGTTGATAACGGAAGGGGGCGGACCGTTACCCCAAAAACACCACCCAAAATCAAAAGTGGACCTATAAGGACAATATGGGTATCAAATGAAAAGTATGCGGGAGTAGATAACGAATCGGGTATACAAATTCATGTCGATGTATAGGGTGTCACCCTACCCCCACAAAAACGCCCAAAATGGGCACATTAGCCAATCACGGATATATGGGACTCGGTTTGTTTGTTCCCTACAGACTGAAAAACGGCAGATACGAATATGGTATTAAAATTTGGGTCCAAGTACATAGCCCCAATCCCAAAAACACTCTAAACAGATATATTCGAAATTCATGTCAATATGGGACTCAAATGAAAAGTATTAGGCAGTAGATTACAAATATGGCATAAAATATTAGGTCCAAGTAATGGGAGGTCACCCACGCCCAAATACATCCAAATGGGCATAATAGCCGACCATGGCTATATGGGACTCAAATGAAAGCTATTAGGGAGTAGATTACGAATATGTCCTTATAATTCGCGTTCAAGTATAGTTCCTCCTAAAGATACGTCAAATGGGTTATTTGACCCATTATGATAATATGGAACTCAAATGAAAGGTATTTGAGAGTAGAAAACGAATCCAATGTTGGAGCCAAGTGTTTTGGGGTACGCCCTAAAGCACCGCTGAACTGAACTTCATTTCCGTTGGGAATAAAGAACGAATTTGATATCTGTTTTCAGTGCGAAGTGCGGGTGGCCGCCCCAGCCTCAAAACACCCTTCAAACGGTTCATATTTACCGGCCATGGCAATATGGGGCTCAAACTGAAGGGATTCAAATTGAAGTGCAGCACGAATTTGATATCCATATTTGAGTCGATATGTGCCATGAGGTGCCATCCGCATTCAGAGCGAAGTGTCCCCACCCTAAAAAGATATTAGAGAGTTAAAGAAGGCGCAGCGGAGGGGGCCCGGATCGGCTAGTATTGCAATAAAATAGTCATTTGTTAACCGATTCTTACGAAATTTGGCAGGAAGGACTCTCTAAAGACTCTTAATACTACTGGTGAATTTTATAGAGATCGGTTCAGATTTAGATATAGCTCTCATATATATCTATCGGCCGATTTTCACTCCCAGAGCCACTGCAAGCGCATTTATTGACCAATATTCCTAAATCCTTATACAACGCTTTCCTTGACGATTTTCACAATATCTGCAAAATTTAGTCGATATCGGTTCAGATTTCGATATAGCTCCCATATATATGCTCGTCCGTTTTGCAGTAATAATGCAATAAAATGGTCATTTGTTAACCGATAATCTTGAAATTTGGCAGGAAGGATTTTCTTATGACTCTCGACATAGCTGGTGAATTTCATACAAATCGATTCAGATTTAGATATAGCTCTCATATATATATATATCGCCCGATTTTCACTCCCAGAGCCACTGCAAGCGCATTTATTGGCCAATCTCGCCAAAATTGTACACAAGGCTTTCCTCGACGACTACAAAAACATTTGAGAAGTTTGCTCGAAATCGGTTCAGATTTCGATATAGCTCCCATATATATGTTTGACCGATTTGCACTTATAATGCAATAAAATGGTCATTTGTTAACCGATTAGCTCGAAATTTGGCAGGAAGCATTTTTTTATAACTCTCAACATTACTGGTGAATATCATAGAAATCGTTAGATATTTAGATATAGCTCATATATATATATATATATATATATATATATATATATATATATATATATATATATATATTTATATATATATATATATATATATATATATATATATATATATATATATATATATATATATATATATATATATATCGCCCGATTTTCACTCCCAGAGCCACTGCAAGCGCATTTATTGACCAATCTTCTCAACACTTTGTACAATGCTTTCTTCGACGATTTTCACAACATCTGAGAAGTTTGCTCGAAATCGGTTCAGATTTCGATATAGCTCCCATATATATGTTCGTCCGATTTGCACTTATAATGCAATAAAATAGTCATTTGTTAACCGATTCTCTCGAAATTTGGCAGAAAGCATTTTTTTATGACTCTCAACTGGTGACTGGTGAATTTCATAGTAATCGCGTCAGATTTCGATATAGCTCCCATATATATGTTCGTCAGATTTTCAGAAATATTGCAATAAAGTGCTCATTTGCTAACCTATTTTCTAGAAATTCGGCAGAAAAGATTTCCTAATGACTCCCGACATTACTGGTAAATTTCACAGAAATCGGTTCAGTTTTAGATATAGCTGCCATATATATAACGCCCGATTTTCACTTCTATGATCACTGCAAGCTCATTTATTGGCCTATCTTGCCAAAATTTTACACAACGCTTTTCTCGACGAGTACTACCTTATCTGAGAAGTTTGCTCGAAATCGGTTTAGAATTAGATATAGCTCCCATATATATGTTCGTCCGATTTTCAGAAATATTGCAATAAAGTGCTCATTTGTTAACCGATTCTCTCGAAATTTGGCAGAAAGCATTATTTTATGACTGTTTACATTACTGGTGAATTTCATAGAAATCGCATCAGATTTAGATATAGCTACCATATATATATAACGCCCGATTTTCACTTCTATGGTCACTGCAAGCGCGTTTATTGACATATCTTGCCAAAATTTTGTTCAGCGATTTCCCCGACGACTACCACAATATCTAAGAAGTTTGCCAGAAATCGGTTCAGATTTAAATATAGCTCCCTGTTCGTCAGATTTGAAATAGTGTTGTCATTTGTCTACCGTATTTATTACAGTTTGAACCTATTTGCTTGTAATTTATTACGGATTGTTTAATAACTCATCTAAAAACCTCAGCCCAGGTCCATCAAAATTGGTTCATATTGAGATATAGCTTCCACTTTGTGCCTATAGTGTAGTTGTAGGGTATGATAATGTCAGCACCGCCTGTCTTTTGCCTTTCCTTACTGCTTTTAAACTAATTTTAACTCTGAAAACTTTTTTTTTTTTTTTTTGAGGAGAATAGAAAATTAATTCAATATTACTTGTCTTTGCAGACCACCACAAGCAGCCAAAATTTTCCTTTTCGTTACAAATAGATTTGAAACATTTGTTGTATCTAATATTTAATAATTATTATTTTTACAGCAAATTAAAAAGTTACAACTTTTAACGCAATCAGCAGCATTGAACCGTGAAACTATAGCAGCATCACAATTAGCAACATCAACATCCACAGGAAGCGTAACACAAGCACAGGCTGCCTCTTCTTCCTCATCTTCATCTGTTTCTTCTTCGTCGTCGTCGTCGTCTTCCTCATCATTGCCATCATCTGGTTCCATTATAACTTTGACACAGCCATCCAGAATAGATGCCATTGAAGATGGCGGCACTTCGAAGACCATGGCCAGCAATGCGGGTGCATCTGTTGCAGCAACATCATCCATTGCAGCTAGCGGAAGTAACCGACAACAAACTTTGTTGAAAACTGACATTTCACAGTCTGCCAGTAATGGACCGGCTGTCAATGCCATGGATGCTGGCACCGTAGTTGCTGGTGCTGGCTCCAACAGCATTCTTACCGTTGACGAAGACTCTCTCTCATTGGATCGTCTCAACTCGTTGCGCATCTATATGACGTCCATAAAAACTTTACCCTTCAATCTACGCATATATGGGTAAGTTCTGTATAAAACTGATTACCATCTTTTTCTGTTTTTCGTTTTTTTTTTTTTTTGTTCTTTGCCTGTCTTTAATACCTTTGCTGCTGATTACGTGTAATCTAAAAGAAACTAAAGTAAAAGATTTAAGAAACATAAAAAAGGGTGGTGCATGAAGAAGACAGGTAGAAAATGGTTTAATCTTCACTTAAAAAGAAAAGAAAAGCTTTCTTTTAGTTTCTGATAAAAAAAAAGAGAAACAATCTATGAATTATGAGTTGGAAAGAAATTCAATTGATTTTTGGGAAGAAAAGGAACACCAGAAAGATGTTGCAACAAACTGCAACTAAAATTTACTCCTTATATTAAAAACATTTCAGAATAGAGGGTTTATTTTAAATAGATAAAAAGAAAACATTCCAGAACTAGAGCTTCTCCTTTATGTGTTAAATTGATTTTGTTTTTTTAGAAATGTTGAATCAATATGACTTTTGTTGCCTCTAAGACATAGCCTGTTTATACTGTAAAATTATTTAAAAAATCTGAACAATCTTTCTTCCATACTCTTCCCACTCTTACATCAAATTGTCTCTGGTGATGAAAATGAATTGCTCTCTTAGAATCTTGGTACATATAATAGATTTTAGATTTTTGACATGTTAACATATGGCCCACATTTACTTTGCACAGTGCTTTAATCAAAAATCCTAAACCTAAACCCCCTGGGGTGTTGAATACAAAGGTATTGGATTCTATGTTGACATTGTGTGACTTTGAGATGTACATAGAATTGCTCATCTATAGTGAGAGGGAATATTTCTTAATAAACCTGTATCCATATTATTGATTTTAATTTTTACACCCTCCCCTATAGAGGAGGATAGGGGGTATTTTCATTTAGTCATTCCTTTTGCAACACATCGAAATATCCATTTGCAACCCTATAAAGTATGGGCATATATCATTGATTATCGTAAAATTCTGTTTCCATCCCTTTGTAGCCTTCACGCTACAGACATTGACCTTGCATTTATTATGCGATTTCGCTTTCATTTGAACCCTTGAGTGAAGCTGACGTTTCGTAATTTCACTCCACAAGAATATTCTGTAACTCGTAATAGGTACCCCTGTAGGAAGTCTGGGGTTAAGTGTCCCCAAGTCAACACTTTTGTCTACTATGTATGTGACATTGTCACCAAATTGTCTACAATCTTGTCTACATTATATTTCGTAAAATTCTAAGGCGATTTTGCGATGTCTGTGTGTCCGTCTATCTGTGCTTCCATTCCTCTGTAGCAATCACGCTAAATACATTGTCCCTGCATTTATTATGCGATTTCGCTCTCATTTGAACCCTTGAGTGAAGCGGACGTTTTGTACTTTTGCTCCACAAGAATATTCTGTAACTCGTAATAGGTACCCCTGTAAGAAGTTTGGGGTTAAGTGTCCCCAAGTCAACACTTTTGTCTACTAAGTATGTGACATTGTCACCAAATTGTCTACAATCTTGTCTACATTATATATCGTAAAATTCTAAGGCGATTTTGCGATGTCCGTATGCCCGTCCATCTGTGCTTCCATCCCTCTGAAGTAATCACGCTACAGACATTGACCTTGCATTTATTATGCGATTTCGCTTTCATTTGAACCCTTGAGTGAAGCGGACGTTTCGTAATTTCACTCCACAAGAATATTCTGTAACTCGTAATAGGTACCCCTGTAGGAAGTCTGGGGTTAAGTGTCCCCAAGTCAACACTTTTGTCTACTATGTATGTGACATTGTCACCAAATTGTCTACAATCTTGTCTACATTATATTTCGTAAAATTCTAAGGCGATTTTGCGATGTCTGTGTGTCCGTCTATCTGTGCTTCCATTCCTCTGTAGCAATCACGCTAAATACATTGTCCCTGCATTTATTATGCGATTTCGCTCTCATTTGAACCCTTGAGTGAAGCGGACGTTTTGTACTTTTGCTCCACAAGAATATTCTGTAACTCGTAATAGGTACCCCTGTAAGAAGTTTGGGGTTAAGTGTCCCCAAGTCAACACTTTTGTCTACTAAGTATGTGACATTGTCACCAAATTGTCTACAATCTTGTCTACATTATATATCGTAAAATTCTAAGGCGATTTTGCGATGTCCGTATGCCCGTCCATCTGTGCTTCCATCCCTCTGAAGTAATCACGCTACAGACATTGACCTTGCATTTATTATGCGATTTCGCTTTCATTTGAACCCTTGAGTGAAGCGGACGTTTTTTAATTTCACTCCACAAGAATATTCTGTAACTCGAAATAGGAACCCCTGTAGGAAGTCTGAGGTTAAGTGTCCCCATGTCAACACTTTTGTCTACTATGTATGTGACATTGTCACCAAATTGTCTACAATTTTGTCTACATTACATTTCGTAAAATTCTGAGGCGATTTTGCGATGTCCGTGTGTCTGTCCATCTGTGCTTCCCTCCCTCTGAAGTAATCACGCTACAGACATTGACCTGCATTTATTATGCGATTTCGCTCTCATTTGAACCCTTGAGTGAAGCGGACGTTTTGTACTTTTGCTCCACAAGAATATTCTGTAACTCGTAATAGGTACCCCTGTAAGAAGTTTGGGGTTAAGTGTCCCCAAGTCAACACTTTTGTCTACTAAGTATGTGACATTGTCACCAAATTGTCTACAATCTTGTCTACATTATATATCGTAAAATTCTAAGGCGATTTTGCGATGTCCGTATGCCCGTCCATCTGTCCTTCTTTCCCTCTGTAGTAATCACTCTACAGACATTGACCCTGCATTTATTATGCGATTTCGCTCTCATTTGAACCCTTGAGTGAAGTGGACGTTTTGTAATTTCACTCCACAAGAATATTCTGTAACTCGTTATAGGTACCCCTGTAGGAAGTCTAGGGTTAAGTGTCCCCAAGTCCACACTTTTGTCTACTAAGTATGTGACATTGTTAACAAATTGTCTACAATCTTGTCTACATTATATTTCGTAAAATTCTAAGGCGATTTTGTGATGTCCATGTGTCCGTCCATCTGTGCTTCCATCCCTTTGTAGCCATCACGCTACAGACATTGACCTTGCATTTATTATGCGGTTTCGCTCTCATTTGAACCCTTGAGTGAAGTGGACGTTTTGTACTTTCACTCCACAAGAATATTCTGTAACTCGTAATAGGTACCCCTGTAGGAAGTCTGGGGTTAAGTGTCCCCAAGTCAACACTTTTGTCTACTATGTATGTGACATTGTCAAGAAATTGTCTAGAATCTTATCTACATTGTTTTTAATTCACAATTGGCAAACTATAATTTATTTTATTTTTTGATGGCTTTCTCAATTGTTTTGTTGACAAAATTGTTAAACATTTCTATATAATGTCCCTACTGACATACTATTGACAATGCCCCATACATCCCGCAATGTCTCTAAACATGCCCTAATGACTTACTATTGACAATGTCACTACTTACTACTGAATGACAAGCTCATATAAAATGTCTATAGCAAAAAGCGTGGTCTTGGGTTCAAATTGTCTGTAGTTCTGGTGACAAAGACAATAGTAAGTCAGTATAGATTTACTCTTGACATTTCCTACAGGGTAGTTAAATTATTTTCGGAAAAAATTTAAAGTCACTCTAGGTTAGCTACATTTGAATTATCCATAATGCGCTTGTCTGTTTCCAGTGGAGCGGCAGATCTAGAGCCCGGAAGTTGAAGTAAAGCGGACAATAGTAATATGGGTACAAGAACCTTTGCTAATTTCACTAAGGATAGCTTGGTGATGGTAGTTTTTTGACTAGGAAGAAGAAGAGGTCTGCATACCTAGGAAAAATTAGAGGGGGATAGTTAAGGGACTGGCATTAGTATACCCCAACATCCTTGCGTAAATGCCTGGTCTTTCTCTAGTCGCAGCCGATACAAACTAATTGCTTTCGGGGATCAACGATTAACAACAAGTTGAGACTGAGAGGGATTAACGATTAACAACAAGTTGAGACTGAGAGTGTATAGAAGCGGTGTGGTGGGTTGGTGGGTTTCACAGTTGTTGAAACTCATAGCAGAAAATCGCATGCATAGCAATTTTTTAGCAAAATCGGACAAAAATTACTTCATGTAAGGGCTAAAGAAGTCAAATTGGGAAATCGGTTTATATGGGAGCAAAATTTTAGTCAAATCGGACAAAAAATGTGACTTGTAAGGGCTCAAGAAGCCAAATCGGGAAATCGATTTATGTGGAAGCTCTATCAGGTTATAGACCGATTTGGACTGTACTTGGCACAGTTGTTGGCAGTCATAACAGAACACTATGCGCAAATTTTTATTGTAGTTACATTGGACAAAAATTGCGTCTTCCTGGAGCTAAATATGCCAAATCGGGAAATCGGTTAATATGTTAGCTTTATTCACATCTGAACCGATATGGACCATTTGTAGTGATGGGCGCTTGGTAAATACCCAAAAGTTTCTTACCTGGTACATGGGGTAAATACCCGTCCAGATCGGACCATATTTGGACATAGATGCCTTATAGACCGATTTCCCAATGAATTCAGGTGTGTCACACTACTCACAACAGTGCATATGCTACTCGCCTATGCCGACGACATCGTTATTATGGGTAGGTCACAGAGATAAGCAATCGCATTCTTTGAAAGTATCGAAAAAGAATCGACCTAAAGTGGGCTTGGCAGGATATGGAGAAAAATAAAGTGGATGATATCAACTCCCACAAAGCCGATCAAATAAAGAAAATTGAAAAAGTTGGGAATTACAACTTTGAGATAGTCAGCAATTTTATCTACCTCGGCACCGTCGTAGCCGAAACAAAAGACACCAGATTTGAAATAAAACTCCCAAAATCCACATAGAATTTCGAACTCAAGTTAAGGTTTTTAAGAATGGAGTACATCTAAAATCCAAACATTAAATGAACCAGTACACTCTGAACGATCTCATAAACCAATAAAAATCATATGGAATTAAATGAAGCCATTTATAAGTGACATACTGTTAGTCAAGCGACATTTATTCTGATATATAATAAGTAAAAGCGTGCTAAAGCCTGGTCGAATCTTATATACCCTTCACCATAGATCGCATTTGTCGGGTTCTGCTCCCGATATCTCTTTTTAGGCAAACAAAGGATAAAAGAAAATAATTGCTATGCTATTGGAGCTATATCAAGTTATGGTCCGATTCGGACCATTATTGAATTGCATGTTGGAGACCATAGTATGGGTTGCCCAAAAAGTAATTGCGGATTTTTCATATAGTCGGCGTTGACAAATTTTTTCACAGCTTGTGACTCTGTAATTGCATTCTTTCTTCTGTCAGTTATCAGCTGCTACTTTTAGCTTGCTTTAGAAAAAAAGTGTAAAAAAGTATATTTGATTAAAGTTCATTCTAAGTTTTATTAAAAATGCATTTACTTTCTTTTAAAAAATCCGCAATTGCTTTTTGGGCAACCCAATAGAAATCATTGTGTAAAATATGAGCCAATTCGAGTAAGAATTGCGCCCTTTAGGTGCTCAAGAAGTAAAATAGAGAGATCGGTTTATATGGGAGCTGTATCAGGCTATAGACTGATTCTGAACGTAATTTTGACACATAGCGCCCTCTAGTGGCTTATATGGCAGATATATTAGATTATAAACCGATTTGCGCCGTGCTCAACATAGTTGTTAAATGTTATAACCTAACGCGTCGTGCAAAATTTTAACCAAATCGGATAGGAATTGCGCCCTCTAGACGCTCAAGAAGTCAAGACCCCAGATAGGTTTATATGACAGCTATATCCGGTTATGAACCGATTTCAAACATACTCAGCACATTTGTTGGAAGTCATATCAAAAGATGTCATGCCAAATTTCAGCCAAATCGGACAAGATTTGCGCCCTCTAGTGGCTCAAGAAGTCAAGATCCACGATCGGTTTATATGGCAGCTATATCAAAACATGGACCGATACAGCCCATTTACAATCCCAACCGACCTACACTAATAAAAAAAATGTATGCAAAATTTCAAGCGGTTAGCTTTACTCCTGGTAACCGAGTTGGTAGCGTGCTTGGGGGTCGTGGGTTCGATTCCCGCCAAAAGCCTTGGTCTGTCGCAACTGTCGTATCACAATGGACCTAAAATTGTCTAAATGAGTCTGTAAAGGACTGCCACTCTTACCTAACCTCACCTAACCTAGATTTACTCCTTCGAAAGTAAGCGAGCTTTCAACAGACAGACGGACGGACGGACAGACGGAAAAGCGTGGCTAGATCGACTTAAAATGTCTTGACGATCAATAATATATATAATTAACGAGGTCTTCTACGTATATTTCGAGGTGTTACAAACTGAATGACGAAATTAGTATGCCCTCATCCTATGGTGGAGGGTATAAAAATGGTTTTGTGTTTGTTTGTTTGTTCCGTATAGAATCAAAAACAAATGAACCGATAATTGAAATTTTGACAAAATTTTCTATAGAAAGCAAAATTTTGACAAAATTTTCTATAGAAAGCAAAATTTTGACAAAATTTTCTATAGAAAGCAAAATTTTGACAAAATTTTCTATAGAAAGCAAAATTTTGACAAAATTTTCTATAGAAATAAAATTTTGACAAAATTTTCTATAGAAAGCAAAATTTTGACAAAATTTTCTATAGAAACCAAAATTTTGACAAAATTTTCCATAGAAAGCAAAATTTTGACAAAATTTTCTATAAAAAGCAAAATTTTGACAAAATTTTCTATAGAAATAAAATTTTGACAAAATTTTCCATAGAAAGCAAAATTTTGACAAAATTTTCTATAGAAATAAAATTTTGACAAAATTTTCCATAGAAATAAAATTTTGACAAATTTTTCTATAGAAATGAAATTTTTACAAAATTTTCTATAGAAAGCAAAATTTCTATTAAATCTTCAATATTTGTATCTTTAGATTTTACCCTCAAGATTGTCTTTCATCTTCTTGCAATTTTTTACTCATTTAAAAGAAGTCTCCTTTTACCACACTTTGATACCTTAATTCATCTCTACACAAGGCAAAACTTTTTTAATACATCTTTTGTTTTAAAAGAAACTTTTGCTTTGGTGACATTATCCTTAAACTCATGACAGGATGCAGAGCTAGTCAAGCGAAGTTGTTGATTTACTATATCAGCTTTCTTATCACGTTTCAATTATTTTACCGCAAAAAAAAAATCAATTTTAAGGATTATTGGTTATATTTCATGGGTTTTTGCCACGTAGTGAATTTTCGCCAAATTTTTTGCAATTTCTGTTCTTTGAAAAAGTTGTGAGCAAAAGTACATGAACTGCATGAACAGCAGACATAATGCTTTGCTCTTCTTTAATGCTCGCAATGAACATATTTTGGGTGTTTCAAGTTTTCAAATAGTGGAAGAGCCAAGGGAATGTGAAAAAAGTAGATAAAAATAAAAAATATTACCCCTCTTAAGTAACATTTGAGCCAACACCGCGCCAAAAGGTAAATAATATTAAGTTTTATGAAAAACTTTCATCAGTCTATGCTTCACACTTGGGAAATTCCTCTTCCCTCCCCAAAAAAAAAGAAAGAAAACTTTTGCCTGCATTCTTCTTAGCCATCATCGAGGAATTAAAGTTTTTTGCCATTTTATTTTTGTTCGCTTTTTTTAGAAAGTTACCTCTGAAACAAACCCCAACAATTTGCAGCTATTCTTAGCAATGTCTTTATGTCCCTCTTAGTTCTCCCTCCTCTTCGGCTATGGCCATCAGTGGCGGTCGTTATGGTCAGGTTTTAAATGAATTAATCTACAGTTCCTGCATTTTTTGTTGTTTACTTCTTTTTCGTTGGCTACAGTTTGTGGCTTTTTTTATTCATAACTTGTGAAGTTGTTAAAAAAAAGTGGCATTTCGTTTCTCGTCTTCCTTTATTGACTTACTTATGTTAATTTGTGAGCAACTAATTACGAGGTGAATGAGAAATACAAAAAAACAAACACTAGGTGAGTAGTTGAGTGGCAAGAGGCTTTGGATTGATGCTAAGGGAGGTTGGAAGAGGGTAGCTGAGAATATCTGGATTAAAGTTTCCAGAGGAACAAACAATTTTAACAATTTAAGCATGTTACATTAGAGTGGGTCGAATCTCATGGACTCTTCAATATGGATAGTTTTTGAATATTGAAGATATTTTTATACACACCACCATAGTAAAGTCTTTGGGGATTGCAAATGGGCCACATCGGTTCAGATTTGGATATAGCTCCCATATAAACCGGTCTCGCAATTTGATTACTTGAGCCCCTGGAAGCCGCAATTTTTGTCTAATTTGGCTGAAATTTTGCATATAGTGTTCAGTTATAAATTCCAATAACTGTGCCAAGTACGGTCCAAATTGGTCAAGAATCTGATATAGCTCCCATATAAACCGATCTTCCGATTTAATTTCTTGAGCCCCTGGAAGCCGCAATTTTCTTCCGATTTGGCTGAAATTTTGCATGTGGTGTTCCGTTATGACTTACAATATCTGTGTCAAGTTGGGTCGGTCGGTCGGTCAAGAACCTAATATAGATGCAATATAACCGATCTCCCAATTTGATTTCTTGAGCCCCTGGATGCCGCAATTTTTGTCCGATTTGGCTGAAATTTCGCACATATTGTTATGTTATAACTTTCAACATCTGTGCCAATTTTGCTGAAATTTGAGTTATGTTAGGCCCTTCGAAAATCTTCCTCAATTTGGACCAGATCGGTCCAGATTTGGATATAGCTGCCAAATACAACGATCTCACGATTTAAGGTATTGGGCCCATAAAAGGCGCATTTATTGTCCGATGTCACCGAAACTTGGGACAGTGAGTTGTGTTAGACCCTTCGACATTCCTCTTCAAATTGGCTTAGATCGGTCCAGATTTGGATATAGCGGCCATATAGACCGATATCTCAATTTAAGGTTTTGGGCCCATAAAAGGCGCATTTATTGTCCGGTGTCACCGAAACTTAGGACAGTGAGTTGCGTTAGGTCCTTCGACACCCTTCTACAATTTGGCTCAGATCGGTCCAGATTTGGATATAGCTGCCATATAGACCGATATCTCGATTTAAGGTATTGGGCCCATAAAAGGCGCATTTATTATCCGGTGTCGCCAAAACTTGGGACAGTGAGTTGAGTTAGGTCCCTCGACATCTTTCTTCAATTTGGCACAGGTCGGTTCAGATTTGGATATAGCTGTCATATAGACCGATCTCTCGATTAAGGGTTTTAGGTCCCTAAACGGCGCATTTATTGTCCGATGTCGCCGAAATTTAGGACAGCGAGTTAAGTTAAGCACTTCGACATACTTCTGCAATATGGCACAGATCGGTTCAGATTTGGATATAGCTGCCATATTGACCGATCTCTCGATTTAAGGCTGTGGGTCCATAAAGGGCGCATTTATTGTCCGATGTCGTCGAAATTAGGGACAGTGAGTTAAGTTAAGACCCTCGACATACTTCTGCAGTATGGCACAGATCGGTCAAGATTTGGATATAGCTGCCATATAGACCGATATCTCGATTTAAGGTATTGGGCCCATAAAAGGCGCATTTATTATCCGGTGTCGCCAAAACTTGGGACAGTGAGTTGAGTCAGGTCCCTCGACATCTTTCTTCAATTTGGCACAGATCGGTTCAGATTTGGATATAGCTGTCATATAGACCGATCTCTCGATTAAGGGTTTTAGGTCCCTAAACGGCGCATTTATTGTCCGATGTCGCCGAAATTTAGGACAGTGAGTTAAGTTAAGCACCTCGACATACTTCTGCAATATGGCACAGATCGGTTCAGATTTGGATATAGCTGCCATATTGACCGATCTCTCGATTTAAGGCTGTGGGTCCATAAAGGGCGCATTTATTCTCCAATGTCGTCGAAATTAGGGACAGTGAGTTAAGTTAAGACCCTCGACATACTTCTTCAATATGGCACATATCGGTTCAGATTTGGATATAGCTGCCATATAAACCGATCTCTCGACTTAAGTTTTTAGGCCCATTAAAGGCGCATTTATTGTCCGATGTCGCTGAAACTTGGGACAGTAAGTTGTGTTAGACCCTTCGACATTTCTCTTCAAATTGGCTTAGATCGGTCCAGATTTGGATATAGCTGCCATATAGATCGATATCTCGATTAAAAGTCTTGGCCCCATAAAATGCGCATTTTTAATTCGATTTCACTAAAATTTGACACAGTAACTTATGTTAGGCTTTTCGACATCCGTACCGTATATGGTTCAGATCGGTTTATTTTTATATATAGCTACTTAAAAGACCAATATTTTGTTAAACACAAGTATTTGGTCCAAATCGAAACATATTTCGATATAGCTGCTATGGGGAAAGGTGGTTTACATATATACCCGTGGTGGTGGGTATCCAGTTCGGCCCGGCCGAACTCAACGCCTTTTTACATATTTTTCAAGATTTTGTCAAACATTGATTATCATAGAAAAATATGTAGAATTTTTTTCTTTATTTAACTGAACAGCTTTTTAAAGGCATGACAAAATTTACTTAAATTTATCATTATATTAACTCCTTTGATGCAAATCGCCCATATTTTCCTTTAGTCTGTTAAAATGTTTAATCCCATTTTCTTTATTTTCTCTTTCATTGCAGTGATGATTTGTTTTCGGATCAGCTATACATGGACATTGGACTATCGAATCGTTTGCTCAACATTATGACCAATAATACAATTTTCGCCTCAGTCATATCGTATAAAAATCTGAAAAGTTTTCTACCCAAGACCTACTACACACGTGGAAGGTAAGCTATGAGTAAGAGTATGTGCAAGCAGAACATTCTGTGAGGGAGGCCAATGTTTTTTTAGGGGGGCATGGGATTGCTGTTCATTGTATCATAATACAATTTTAATGAAATGACCTTCCATATCCGACCATTCTCCCTCGCAATCATATATTCAAGCGATGTGAGATGCCATTAAAATAAATCCGATTTGAATACAGGCACACCAATAAACGTACACATGGCATTGCTTCCCCCAACGCTTACTTTTAAATAGTCCGCCATTTACCCCATGCCATGTAAATATGCACTGCAGATCATATGAAAGGTTTGAGCACTTACGGCTTCATGGACGTCTATGTGTTTGTGAGTATATACATCCGATGTACGTGCATAACTTCCGGCTTTACAGATTTCTAATTAAAAGCATAAGTTTGATTCGCTATGCGAGGGTTGTTTAAAGAGTATTTGAGGAACTTAGGATTATCATTGAAGACTGATAACATAATTAGATGTTACTGGCCGAATAAGCTAAAAGGGTTACAATTTTGACAAAATTGTATGTAACAATAAACAGATGACAAAATAACAAAGTAAAAAGGCGTTATGTTCGGCCTGGCCGAACTTTGGACACCCACCAGCTCGGGTATATATGTAAACCACCTTTCGTCAAAATCAGATGAAAAATGCTTATGCCTCATAGCAGCTATATCGAAATATGTTCCGATTTGGACCAAATACTAGTTAGTACAAGTCATTGTTCCATTGTATATAACAAAATATTGGTCTTTTTAAAAGCTATATCTAAAACTATACCGATCTGAACCATATACGACATGGATGTCGTAAAACCTAACATAAGTCACTGTGTCAAATTTCAGTGAAATCGGATTATAAATGCGCCTTATAAAGGGCCAAGACTAAATCGAGATATCAGCCTATATGGCAGCTATATCCTAATCAAGACCGATTTGGATCAAGTTGCAGAAAACTGTTGAAGAACCTAACACAATTCATTGTCCCAAAATTTCGGCGAAATCGGACAATAAATGCGCCTTTTATGAGCCCAAAACCTTAAATCGAGAGATCGTTCTATATGTGAGCTATATTCCAATCTCAACCGATCTGGGCCAGATTGTAGAAGGATGTCGAAGGGCCTAACACAACTCACTGTCCCAAATTTTGGCAAAACCGAACAATAAATGAGCCTTTTATGGGCCTAAGTACCTAAATCGGCGGATATCGGATCAGTATCTCTAGTTTTAAAGACAGTATCGTCATTTCAACGAACTGACGGACTGACAGACGGATGGGCAGACGGACGGACAGACGGACTGACAGACGGACGGACAGACGGACTGACAGACGGATGGGCAGACGGACGGACAGATAGACGGACAGACAGACGGACGGACGGACAGACGGTGGTGGGTATAAAAAAACTTCTGAACGGGATAACAGTGAGCACCACACTGGCGGGAATTTTGAGCTCCGACTGGTGTGGTGTTCATCGTTATCACGTAAAGCTTAGCTGACAGCCACCGGGCGTATCTACTGGTTGCGGATAGTGGAAAAATTTCTTATATGCAGAGTACCTGTAAATGGTCGCGTGGGCAGTCAGCGATTGCTAGAGAAGAGTCTCAGTGCGGTGTCAGGTAGCACTGACTTTTACTAAAATAATGACGGGCGAGTTTTTGCCGCCTTCAAATAGCCAATGGCAAACATCAGCGTCTGCTTCCAAGTAAGGGGCTGCTGGAAGCGTTGGAGCGTTGTATCTTGGAGCAAGTGGCAAGTGATATATATGCGATCTACTATCACCTATGCAGTTGGAGCGCTGGGCGTACTGGCCCCCGAAAAACTATAAAGACACAAAACAATAGTAACAAGTAAAAGCGACCTAATTTTGGTCGGGCCGAATCTTATATACCCTCCACTATCTATCGCATTTGTCAAGTTCTTTGCCCGCTAACTCTTTATAGGCAAACTAAGGAAAACGGATAAAAATTACCATATTATTTGAGCTATATGTGGTTATGGACCGATTCGGACCATACATGATTTGGATGTTGGATAACATAGTGGAAGTCAACAAACAAGCTAATTTTGCCCATGAACATTCCACTAAGGAACAGAGGCAAACTTCTCACATATCGCAGACATATTTTTGACCAAAGGCGGTTCGTTGGCCTTTAACGGAATATGCTTTGAATCCATAAAATAGCTTTTATCATTTGATTTCCCTGAAATGTGAAGCATTAAGTTGTTTGAGGCCTCTCGATCTCCTTGTAGAATAAGATTCAGATGAGACCATATTTGGATGAAGATGTCATATAGACCGATCTCCGGATTAAGGGTCTTAGGCCTATAAAAGAAGCAGTTATTACTAATTTTTATGGAAATTTGGAACGGGGATTTGTTTTAGGCCCCTCGACATTCATGCCGAATATAGTAGAGATAGAATCTTATTAGCATATTGCAGTCATATTAGCCGTTCCACGAGTTGTGGTAATTTATTAGACCAATTCGCTGAAATCTGTTATAGTGAGTTGCATTGGACTCCTCGATATTTATGTTGAATATTGTCCCGGTCATTCCATCGATTTCCCGATAGACAATATTTTCATTTGAATCTATCTCTTGAATAAACTATTGGATTTATAAAGGGTGAATTTGGATAAATATCCGTGGTGGTGGTGCTTATACAAAGTTTGGCCAAGCCGAACTTGATTCGTTTTTACATGGTTTAATAAAACCTCTTTCTTTGGCCCTTTCAAATGTATCTACCTAACTCTGCTTTGGACACCCTGTTGGTCATCCTAAAAGTATGCAATATTTTATTTAATGTTGGATACTTTTTCTTTGTCATGCTTAAATGCCCCAGAAAAATTCTTTCTTTAAGTCATTGACACCCTTAACCTATGGCTGTTATAACTGTTGCCTTAGTCCCATTGATATCGATAGTCATTCGTTATGCCTTAAGAAATTCCTTCATTTTCCTTCTTTCGATATAATTAGACTTTGTTTCATTTGCTGACATCTTAGTATGTTAACTATGCCTAATAATGTTTTTATTCCTTTTTTTTTCTTCTCTCTACTTCTTATCTCTTACGGTATCTTCCTGCTTTGCTATGTCTGCTCATTAATAATTGACAGTGATCCCAAGGAATCTGATTACATTTTGGCTTCGCGCATCATACAAACATGGCTCTTTCAATCGAATCGTTCTAATGATAATTTACGCGAACCTCTGGACTTACCCTTCGAACATGGACATGTGGAGATAATATTCCAACATGAAAGGGCACCCAAGGACAGTGATTGGATAGCGGTGTGTGGGTAAGTAATGGGCAAAAAGATATTAACTGCCGAAAAAAAAAACTAAAAGCCTATATGGCATATGCACATTATGCAACGCAAAAGACTGAAGATAAAGTACGCGGAGAGGGGGTTAATAATTACAACTCCCTTTTTGCTATTCCCCTTGTTGTTGATAATGAATTCCTTCGTTTGTTTGTTGGCGTTTCTTTCATTCTATGTTTATTTTCCTTCTCCCTAGGCATGACTATAAAGCCTCCTTTGAAAGCAGTTGGCGTTCGGATTTATGCATTACCAAGAATCTAATGGAGAATATAACGCGTTGTATATGCCCCGTTTCGGGCACTTATGTTGTGATGCTAACCAAGCGTAATAATCATGTAAGTATCGCATATAACAATACCTGATAGCAAATAATAAAAATAAAACTATATATTCCCAAGATGAACAAGAACAGTGTTGCCAAATAGACAAAAAAAATGATCAAAATTAATATAAAAAAAATTAAATATAAAAAAAAATCTCAGGATAAAACAATCCTAATATGCCATATAGACAGCAATCCCAGAATGACCTTCACTAAGAAAAAGTCTTTGTGGTTCATACGGAATAGACCACCTTTAACGATGCTCTATAAGAAATAAACCACCTTTAATGGTTGTCTAATTGAAATATACCACCTTTAACGGTGGTCTATACGAACAAGACCAAGAAGTCGGATAATAGGTCCATATGGCATATTTATTTAAAAAAGGTTTGCTTTGAACTAATAAGGCGTAATAAGACATGACTAAAGGAATCTTAAACAACCCACCGTTCTTTATTTTAGCGAAATCGCATAATAAATGCGGCCTCCAATCGCCTAATAAACGGTAAGGGGTTGCGTATACGTTATGTTTGAAAATCTCGGCAATAATCATACGCCACACAGCACCATACATTAACAACACTGCTAAGGAACAGGTGCGTAAATTGCGGGTCCCATGACATGAATATAAGAGAGAAAGTGACACAAGACAAGCCGCGGGGGTGCATTTATCGCCACTCCTATGGGTCACCACCATAAATGACCTATTACGGATACTCGCTGAGTAGGTATTTAAACCCGTCTGAGGAAGCTGAGGAGGTATTTGAAACCGTCTGCTACGCCGAAGATTTTTATAATGGGGTAAGAATCCGAACCAGCTATGCAGAAGGGCCGAAAGTGTCTTGCATATGGCATATGACTGGGCTAGACCCATAGGTCTCAATGTTAAACCAGAGATGACTGAAATATGCCTGTTCACGAGGAAGACGAGGGTGGGCCAAATTAACGCATCACGGTTCCACAACGACACGATTTCGATATCTAACAAGATGAAATACTTAGGTGTGATCTTGGACAGGAACATGAATTGGAAGTGCCACATTTAGGAGCGTTCTTAGAGGTCGAGTGCAAGGCACTGCTGCCAGCGTTACCAAGTGTTACATTCAGGAGCGTGCTGAGAAGGTGTAGACAGACCATAGGCTCGAAATTGGGCCTGTATCCGAGGATTGTCTTCTGGCTCTACAGGAGCGTGATTTTACCAAAACTTACTTACGCCTCAGTAGTTTGGTGGACTGCTACGGAGAAGAAGTGCAACATAAGGACATTACATAAGGTTCAGAGAACATGTTGTCTTAGCATATGCGGAGCGATGAGGATCACGCCCACTAAGGCACTGGAGACTATTATAGATATCCCGACCCATTGACATACAGATTAAATGTGAGGCCGCCACTGCGGCTGTGAGACTTAAGGCAATGGGAGGATGGATGGAGGATGTTAGCAGCGCATACCAGCTTGGCACAATCGAGGCGACGATAGGAAACCTGGAAGGAAGAGAAGAGGTTTCCGATTGGAAACCTGAGATTTACACGATTGGATCAAAGCTAGAGGACAGAGTGAGCCTGGGGTCTACGTTTAGAACCCAGAGACTGAGAACTGTTTTAGACTGCCTGACCATAATACGGTCCTAAAGGCGGATATCCGGGCAATCACGGAATGCGTGAGGTGGTATGGTGCTAACGCGAGAACGTCGAATGTGAACATCTTTATAGACAGTAAAATGGCTATAAGGTCAATAACAACCAGGGCGGTAAGGTCACGAACAGTTTTGCAGTATAAAAAGGAGATTAACGCCTTTTCTGAGGATGGCAAAAAAAGCATCGTTCGGATGCCGGTCCATAACGGAGTATGGGGGAATGAAAGACGACGATTTGGCGGTGAAGGCCAAAGGACTGCCGTCAATAATCCTGGTTAACCCGAAGCCTTTCGGGTCGACAAAGTCTGAGTTAAGAGCGTGGGAGATGAATTCGCATATAAACCTGTGGAACAGCGAAAGAGTCGTTAGGATGGCGGTAGGATGACGGTAGGATGGCAGTAGAATAGCGGTAGGATGGCAATAGGATGGCGGCATGGCGGTAGGATGACGGTAGGATGGTGGTAGGATGGCGGTAGGATGGCGGTAAGATGGCGGTAGGATGGCAATAGGATGGCGGCATGGCGGTAAGATGGCGGTAGGATGGCAATAGGATGGCGGCATGGCGGTAGGATGACGGTAGGATGGTGGTAGGATGGCGGTAGGATGGCGGTAGGATGGCGGTAGGATGGCGGTAGGATGGCGGTAGGATGGCGGTAGGATGGCGGTAGGATGGCGGTAGGATGGCGGTAGGATGGCGGTAGGATGGCGGTAGGATGGCGGTAGGATGGCGGTAGGATGGCGGTAGGATGGCGGTAGGATGGCGGTAGGATGGCGGTAGGATGGCGGTAGGATGGCGGTAGGATGGCGGTAGGATGGCGGTAGGATGGCGGTAGGATGGCGGTAGGATGGCGGTAGGATGGCGGTAGGATGGCGGTAGGATGGCGGTAGGATGGCGGTAGGATGGCGGTAGGATGGCGGTAGGATGGCGGTAGAATGGCGGTAGGATGGCGGTAGGATGGTAGTAGGATGGCTGTAGGATGGTAGTAGAATGGCTGTAGGATGGCGGTAGGATGGCGGTAGGATGGCGGTAGGATGGCGGTGAGATTGCGGTACGATGGCGGTAGGATTGGGGTATGATTGCGGCAGGATGGTGGTAGGATGGCGGTAGAATGGCGGTAGGTTGGCGGTAGGATGGTGAAGAACCCTATGCGGGGGATCCAGATCGTGAGAAGACGAGGCTTTTACTGAAAGGAAGTAAGAAGGAGGTCAGTATATCCTTCGGTATCGTAACGGGACACATACGACTACAAGCTCACTTATATAAAATCAGTGCGGCAAGTGATAGCATGTGAAGGGCATGTGGGGAAGATGATGAGACATTAGAGCATTTCCTTTGTCATTGCCCAACTTTCGCGTCTGACAAAAACCGGCACTTAGGTGGGGACACAATAACAGACATGAACCAAATTAGGGGTGTGACATGGGAAACAATTAAGGAATTTGTAAGTTATTCCCAATATAGATTTTCTTTTTCGAGGTTATTTTTTTGTTTTTAGAGCTCACAACAAGCCAATTACTGGCCAGATTAATATCTGCACCCTCTTTTCAACCTAACCTGGTTGAAACATTAAACAACTTTTGTATTGTGGAATGATATCAAGCAAAAAATCTTCTATGGAAACTTCCCAAGACATTCAAAATTTCGTTAATATTCATACCATACACCACCACTGTGGTACAAGGTATTATAAGTTTGTGCATTCGAAGAAAAAGAAGGCGAAGATATCACCGATAAATATACCGATCGACTCAGAATCACTTTCTGATTCGATTTAGCCATGTCCGTCCGTCTGTGAGTCCATGTATTCTTGTAATCAAGGTACAGGCCCTATTTGTTGTCCAATCGTCACGAAATTTTGCATATATCAATTTTTTGACCCAATAACAAACGATATTGATTTTGGTAAAAATATGTTCAGATTTTGATATAGCTCCCATGTATATGCATCAAACGATTTGCACTTAAATGGCCAAAGTGACTACAATTTTCAACCGATCTGCACAAAATTTGGCACGAGTTGTTTTGTTACTGATTTACTGACATATCTGCAAGATTCCATCAAAATTGGTTCAGATTTGGATATAGCTCCCATATATAGGCATCACCCGATTTGCACTTGAATTACCGTACTAACTAAAATTTTCAACTGATCTGTACAACAGTTGACACGGATTGTTTTGTTATCAATTTTAACATATCTGCTAGATTTCATCAAAATCGGTTCAGATTTAGATATAGCTCCCATATATATGTATCGTCCGATTTGCACTTAAATGGCCGTAGTAACTAATATTTTGAAGTGATCTGCAAGTGATCTGCACAGAATTTGGCAAGGATTGTTGTGTTTGTTTGGCAAGGATTGTTGTGTTGCCGATTTTAACATATTCGCAAGATTTTATCAAAATCGGTTCAGATTTAGATATAGCTCCCATATATATGCACCGCCCGATTTGTACTTAAATGGCCGTATTAACTACAATTTTCTACTGATCTGCACAAAATTTGGCACGAATTGTTTCGTTGCTGATCCTAAAATATGTGCAAGATTTCATCAAAATCGGTTCCGATTTAGATATGGCTCCCATATATATGTATCGCCCGATTTGCTCTTAAATGGCCGTAGTGACTACAATTTAAAACTGATATGCCCGAAATTTGACAAGGATTGTTATGTTTCTGATCTTAACATTTCTGCTGGGTGTCATCAAAATCGGTTCAGATTTGGATATAGCTCCCATATATATGTATCTCCGGATTTGCACTTATATGGCCGTAGTAACAAAAATTTTCAAACGATCTGTTCGAAAAAGTCGGTTTATATATTTAATAATTGTGTGGTAGGTGTAGGGTATTCTATAGTCGGTGCCGCCCGACTTTTTGCTTTCCTTACTGGTTTTTTAGCTAAAAGTGTTTCCTCCTGAAAAATTTCCTTTGGACATTAAAATTTCTCGTTACTTTATAAAAAAAACTCAGTTTCCCTATAACATAGTTTTCTCTAAACATTTATTTGCAACAATCACACCAAAGGAATAGCTCTTCTCCCTCTAAGCGTTACAAACAAATGCACAAAGTTGAAAATACTCTGTTCCACACTGGTGTTGTAGGGTATAAAAATAATGCACATTTTTAATGCTTGCAGTACTTACCAAATTTACGTAATTTTTCAGCATGGCAACCCTGTTCAGTTCAACAAATACAATCTCAAAACTAACAACAATTTAGCTTTGAAATCACTCTCAGTGTGCAAATATTTTGTATTTTTGGTGTTTATTGTCTTTTAGTTTCATTGGTCATCAGACAAAAGGCATGGCAAGTGATAGTTAGTACTTAGTGCTTGCTCTTGCAGTAGTTTTGTGCTGCCTACATTTTTTAGTTGGTAGGAGATTTTAGATTGCTGAGTTGTTGACTGACCACTTGTAGGGCTCCCTTGACCCAACTACTTGTTCCAGTTTCCAAGCTCCCTATTTCTAACCCAACCTCCCTACTCCCAACCTCTCTACTCCTAGCCTTCTTTTCTCCATCCTCTTCTGTTTACCCTAAAAACAGTATATAAACACACGAATCTCTCTAATGGTCGATTTGTGTACATTTTCAAGTTGTTAACTGAGATATTTGTGCTCCCTTTTCAGAGACCTGAGAGGTTGTTTTTCTTTTTTTGTTATTTTGAGTAGAGATGGCTTGTTGGGAATGGATGGCTGGCTGCTGACTGGTTGTTGTTTGGCTGGACGTTTGTTCCTGTTGCTGTTGTTATTATTGCCCGTTTTATTCGTTATTTTTATGATTATGATAAGTGCCATTAAAATTCTACCTACCCTTCTTACCATGCGAAAAATCCCAACACAAAACTAAATATGCCGAAACAAAAGACTGGCAAAGGTATTGTTAACAGCTCTTTTTGTGTTTCACTTAAGTAAAATAAACTTCTGACAGTGTTAAATATGTTTTTTATACAAGGAAATAAAATAGTTTGGCCAAATGGCAAATGTTATTAGTGAATGGGATTCTTAAATGCTAAGGTATTTAAATATTATAAAACATGAGATTAATTAACAATTTAAAAAAGTAGGGAACAAAAAATATGAATATATAAAAAAACAAGTAAGAACGTGCTAAGTTCGGGCGGGCCAAATCTTATATACCCTCCACCAGGGTCGCATCTGTCGAGTTCTTTGCGCAGTATCTGTTTTCAGGCAAACAAAGTATAATGCATAAGGACGGAGGAGCAGCTATATCAAGAAGCGAATCGGGAGATCGGTTTATATGGGAGCTGTATCAAGGTATAAATCGAATCTGACCATATTGCACACGTATGTTTAAGGCCATGGGAGAAGCCGTTGTACAAAATTTGTGCCAAATCGGATGAGAATGGCGCTCTCCAGAGGCTCAAGAAGTCAAGACCCAAGATCGGTTTATATGGCAGCTATATCAGCTTATATAGCCGATTAGGACCATACTTCGCATAGTTGTACGAAGTAATATCAGAACACTTGCAAAATTTCAGTCAAATCGGACGAGAATTGCGCCCTCGAGAGGCTCAAGAAGTCAAGACTCAAGATCGGTTTATATGACAGCTATATCAGGTTATGAACCGATTAGGACCACACTTCGCATAGTTGTACGAAGTAATATCAGAACACTTTGTGCAAAATTTCAGTCAAATCGGACGAGAATTGCGCCCTCTAGAGGCTCAATAAATCAAGACCCAAGATCGGTTTATATGACAGCTATATCAGGTTATAGACCGATTTAAACCATAGTTAGCACATTTTGTTATAAACGCTATCAAAACACTTTGTGCAAAATTCTAGTCAAATCGGACTAGAATTGCGCCCTCTAGAGGCTCAAGAAGTCAAGACCCAAGATCGGTTTATATGGCAGCTATATCAGGTTATAGACCGATTTGAACCATACTTAGCACAGCTGTTGGAAGTGATATCGAAACATTATGTGCGAAATTTCAGTCAAATCGGACTAGAATTGCGCCCTCTAGAGGCTCAAGAAGTCAAGACCCAAGATCGGTTTATATGGCAGCTATATCAGGTTATAGACCGATTTAAACCATAGTTAGCACAGTTGTTATAAATGCTATCAAAACATTATGTGCGAAATTTCAGTCAAATCGGACGAGAATTGCGCCCTCTAGAGGCTCAAGAAGTCAAGACCCAAGATCGGTTTATATGGCAGCTATATCAGGTTATGAACCGATTAGAACCATACTTCGCATAGTTGTTGGAAGTAAAATCAAAACACTTTGTACAAAATTTGTGCCAAATCGGACGAGAATTGCGCACTCTAGAGGCTCAAGAAGTCAAGACCCAAGATCGGTTTATATGGCAGCTATATCAGGTTATAGACCGATTTGAACCATACTTCGCACAGTTATTGGAAGTGATTTTAAAACACTAGGTGCGAAATTTCAGTCAAATCGGACTAGAATTGCGCCCTCTAGAGGCTCAAGAAGTCAAGACCCCAGATCGGTTTATATGGTAGCTATATCAGATTATAGACCGATTTAAACCATACTTAGCATAGATGTTGGAAGTGATATTAAAACATTATGTGCGAAATTTCAGTCAAATCGGACGAGAATTGCGCCCTCTAGAGGCTCAAGAAGTCAAGACCCAAGATCGGTATATATGGCAGCTATATCAGGTTATGAACCGATTAGAACCATACATCGCATAGTTGTTGGAAGTAAAATCAAAACACTTTGTACAAAATTTGTGCCAAATCGGACGAGAATTGCGCACTCTAGAGGCTCAAGAAGTCAAGACCCAAGATCGGATTGTTTAGCAGCTATATCAAAACATGGACCGATTTGGCCCATTTACAATCCCAACCGACCTACACTAATAAAAAGTATTTGTGCAAAAGCGGCTAGCTTTACTTCTTCAAAAGTTAGCGTGCTTTCGACAGACAGACGGACGGACAAACGGACGGACATGGCTAGTATTATAACTTAGTGAATTAGTTTGTAACACCCAAAAGGAAGAGAGATAGACCCATTGATAAGTATACCGATCGACTCAGAATCACTTTCTGATTCGATTTAGCTATGTCCATCTGTCTGTCTGTCTTACCCCTAAGAAGTATTATAACATCTTCTGCGTAGCAGACGGGTTCAAAGCCCTCCTAAGTCAGCATTCGTAATAGGTCATTTATGGTCACCCATAGTAGTGGCGATAAAATGCCACCCTGTGACATGCCTTGCGCCAATTTCTCTTTTATATTTATGTCATGGGACCCGCAATTTATCCACCTGTTCCTTAGCATATGATTTCTCCAGTCTCTAAGGACCGGGTCCACCCCGTACTGGTCTAAGGATTGGATCAATGTGTCGATCCGCACATGATTAAATGCCCCCTCGATTTCAATCCAAACCGCCATGTGTACGTCTTAGCATCGAAGGATTCTTCTATTTTATGCACAACCTCGTGCAGGGTAGTCTCCAGTTCGTAAGTAAACAGTTCGCTGGATCTGGTATCCATAATTCGTTCCATGGTTTTGAGTAGAAAGGACGTAAGGCTTATAGGCCTGTAGGCCTTTGGTGTCGCATAACTTGCCTTGCCGGGTTTGGGTCTAAACACCACCCTAGCCTCCTGCCAGGCTTTCGGAGTATATGAAAGTCCCGCTGCACGCTGTGAAAATAGTGGCCAGATAAGGCGCCAGATAGTCGGCCTCCTTTAGTAGAAACGTCGGAAATATTTCATCAGGTCCGGGTGACTTTAAAGGTTTGAAGCTTCTCAAGGCTTCCTTGAACATAAATTCCGTTATAATATGACTTCTAACAACCTCATTATTCAAAGATTCCGGTGTACGGTGAGTTCCGTCATATCCTGTGGAAATTGCGTTTTCATCAAAAGCCTCAACATGTCCTCCGCTGTTTCTGCTCTCACTTTCATGTCGTCTGCTAAAGTTTCAGCTTGGACATGGGTTTTTGAGAAAAACTTTTTCATCTTGGCGGCGTCATTAACGCTATCGACCTGGTCGCGGAATAGCTTCCAGGAGGCTCATTTTGCAGCTCTGGTAATCCTATTGTATTCCTTGAGCCGAATTTTGAAGTCCACAGTTGATTGTCTCTAAAAATACAGGGTGTGCTATATTATTGTGAAGCCTTTCCCATTTCAACCTCTCAACTTCGTCCACCAATGCATAAACTGCTTCATCATGTTACATATATGCAAAAAAAACTCGAATTATACACTTTATACGAAATTCCTATAGAAAATTTTCTCAATACGCAAACCCGCAAAACTTGTTTTGCTTATTGCAAAATAGTTTAAAAAGCACTGGTTTACTTTATTGCATAATGGTTAGCTGTGATAGGAATCAACACCGCTAACTTTATTCAATTTCTGACATGGGTTTTTCAGCCAGTACATAGCTCAGGGGGAAATTATTTGAACTTCCCTTGACCAGGGAAGCTAACCATGTGGTTTAGTTAAACAATGTTGCTTGGAGTTTTCACATTCTGTTGGAATATGTTTTGTGTACTTTTTTTTTTTGTTTTTTTGGTGAAGGAATTTGATGTTGTGTTTGTTTTTCCTTTGGCCATTTTCGCCATCCTTTGAGTGGCCAGTGTTTATTTGTTCCATATAAGCGAGAGTTTTCCCCTGGCCCTTTTTTTATTAATTTTTCACTTCAAGTTTTTCAACCTTCGAAATAACCTCTCAGCTAGAAAGTGAGTTTTAGTTAGTTTGTTATGCTGTCCGTTTGGTATTTGTATTTTATTTCGCAAGCACATTGCGAGTACTGCTCCTCTACCCTCCCACTTTCAATTGCGGTACCAATAATGCTTTTTATTATTATTTTCTCTCTTATGGCGAAAGCAAAAGTTCTAAATAAACATTAAAATGAAATTTCAAAACGCTGCAACAGCTGAAACTGGCAGTTGTCTACTAAGGCGAACAGCAGTAGACGCATGCAAGATGCATAAATGTATGCTGAAGTTAACAGGGAAATGAAATTAGTTGCAGAATTTGTATAGAAGGCAAGGAAGATGCAACACTAAAGTCAATAAAAAGGCAATGTACTTTTATGAGCTAATTATACCCTACCCCACTACTGTGGTACAGGGTATTATAACTTTGTTTGAAACACCCAAAAGTAAGAGAGATAGACCCATTGATAAGTATACCGATCGACTCAGAATCACTTTCTGATTCGATTTAGCTATGTCCGTCTGTCTGTCCGTCCGTCTGTCTGTCCGTCTGTCCATGTACTGTAAATTTGTGTACAAACTACAGGTCGCAATTTTCATTCGATCGTCTTCAAATTTGGTACAGGCATGTTTTTCGGCCTAGAGACGAAGCCTATTGAAATCGGAAACAAGTAAAAAGGCGTTAAGTTCGGCCGGGCCGAACTTTGGATACCCACCACCTTGGGTATATATGTAAACCATCTTTCATCAAAATTCGGTTATCTGAACCATAAACGACACGGATGTCGAGAGCCTAATATAAGTCACTATATCAAATTTAAGTGAAATCGGATTACAAATGCGCCTTTTATGGGCCCAAAACCTTAAATCGACAGATCGGTCTAAATAGCAGTTATATTCAAATCTAGACCGATCTGAGTCAAATTGAAGAAGGACGTCGAAGGGCCTAAGACAACTCACTGTCCCAAATTTCAGCAAAATCGGACAATAAATGTGGCTTTTATGGACCTAAGACCCTAAATCGGAGGATCGATTTATATGACAGCTAAATACAAATCTGGACCGAACTGTGCGATAATGCAGAAGTATGACAAGGGGCTTAACTTAACTCAATGTCACAAATTTCGGCGACATCGGGCAATAAATGCGCCTTTTATGGCCACAAAACCTAAAACCGAGAGATCGGTCTATATGGCAGCTATATCCAAATCTGGACCGATCTAAGCCAAATTGGCGAAGGATGTTGAAGGGTCTAACACAACTTCCTGTTCGAAATTTTAGCAAAATCGGATAATAAATGTGGCTTTTATGGGCCTAAGACCCTAAATCGGGGGATCGGTTTATATGGCAGCTATATCCAAATCTGAACCGATCTGGGTCAAATTGACGTAGGATGTCGAAGGGTCTAACACAACTCACTGTCCCCAATTTCAGCAAAATCGGATAATAAATGTGGCTTTTATGGGTCCAAAACCTTAAGCCGAGAGGTCGGTCTATATGGCAGCTATATCCAAATCTGGGCCGATCTTGGCCAAAATGAAGAAAGATATCGAAGGGCCTAATACAACTCACTGTCTCAAATTTTAGCAAAATCGGATAATAAATGTGGCTTTTATGGGCCTAAACCCTAAATCGGGGGATCGGTTTATATGGCAGCTATATCCAAATCTGAACCGATCTGAGCCAAATTAAGCAACGATGTCGGAGGGCCTAACACAACTCACTGTCCCAAATTTCAGCAAAATCGGATAATAAATGTGGCTTATATGGGCCTAAGACCCTAAATCGGAGGATCGGTCTATAGGGCAGCTATATGAAAATCTGGATCCGATCAGGGCCAAATTGAAAGAAGATCTCTAAGGGCCTTAGACAACTTCCTGTTCCCAATTTCAGCAAAATCGGATAATAAATGTGGCTTTTATGGGCCTAAGACCCTAAATCGGGGGATCGGTTTATATGGCAGCTATATCCAAATCTGAACCGATCTGAGCCAAATTAAGCAACGATGTCGGAGGGCCTAACACAACTCACTGTCCCAAATTTCAGCAAAATCGGATAATAAATGTGGCTTATATGGGCCTAAGACCCTAAATCGGAGGATCGGTCTATAGGGCAGCTATATGAAAATCTGGATCCGATCAGGGCCAAATTGAAAGAAGATCTCTAAGGGCCTTATACAACTTCCTGTTCCCAATTTCAGCAAAATCGGATATTAAATGTGGCTTTTATTGTCCTCAGACCCTAAATCGGAGGATCGGTCTATATGGCAGATATATTCAAATCTGGACCGATCTAAGCCAAATTGGCGAAGGATGTTGAAGGGTCTAACACAACTTACTGTTCCAAATTACAGCAAAATCGGATAATAAATGTGGCATTTATGGGCCTAAGACCCTAAATCGGAGGATCGGTCTATATGGCAGTATATCCAAATCCAGATCGATCTGAGCCATATTAACGGAGCATGTCGAAAAGCCCAAGACAACGTTCTGTCCTAAATTTCAGCAAAATCGGATAATAAATGTGGCTTTTTTTGGCCTATTTTATATGGGGTCTATATCAAGATATAGTCCGATATAGCCCATCTTCGAACTTAACCTGCTTATGGACAAAAAAAGAATCTGTGCAAGGTTTCAGCTCAATATCTCTATTTTTGAAGACGTTAGCGTGATTTCAACAGACAGACGGACGGACATGTTTAGATCGTCTTAGATTTTTACGCTGATTAAGAATATATAAACTTTATAGGGTCGGAAATGGATATTTCGATCCGTCGGTGGTGGGTATAAAAACGAATTCTTAACAATCATACGCACCATGTTTCCAAATTAACGTCAATCATTCGCACTATGTGCCATAATTAAAATGTATTATTCGCAGCCGTAGGCAACAAGTTTAAAGTCACAACTTGCTTTAAAAAACTATACAAAAATTGATTTTATACCCACCACCATAGGATGGGGGTATACTCATCTAGTCATTCCCCATAAAGTACATATATTCTTGATCGTCTCGACATTCTGAGTCGTTCTAACCAAGTCCGTCCGTCTGTCGCAATCACAATAGCGGTTGATCGCGTATAGCTAGTCACTTGAAATTTTGCACGGAATCCTAGTATCGATGTAGGTCGTTGGAGGTTGCAAATGGGCCATATCGGGTCATGATTTGCATATAGCTCCCATATAAACCGATCACCAGATGTCACTTCTTGAGCCCCTGGAAGCCGCAATATTTCGCCGATTTGGCTGAAATTTTGCATGTAGTGCAAACTGTGACCCTGTGACCTCCAACAATTGTGCCGAGTATGGTTCGAATCGTTCTATAACCTGATATAGCTCCCATATAAACCGGTCCCCGATTTGACTTCTTGAACCTCTGAAAGCCTCAATTTTTATCCGATGTGGTTGAAATTTTGCACATGGTGTTCTTTTATGACTTCCACCAATTGTGCTAAGTACTGGTCCAATCGCTCTATAACCTGATGTAGGTTATGTTCGATTTAAGTGGCAGTCTGCCATTAGACTCAGACGTTTTCGTCCATTGTGATACCACAGGAACAGAAGAAAGAAGATACCTTCTAGTTCCTACCGTTGAACCATCCAGAACGCTTTAAAAGCCCAATAACTTGCGAATGTTCACATCCGCTAAATCAGACAGGTTCTCAAAGAAATGAGAACCTAAAGTAGAACAGCTTCTGACTGCTAGTGCGGGACACACACACAGAAGGTTTTCTATAGTCTCTTCTTCATCGATGTCGTCACAGCTTCTGCAAAAGTCGTTGCTGGCAAGCTTCAGCCTGTCAGCATGTTTTCCGATTAGACTGTGACTTGTCAGGACGGTCACAATGACTAAAACGTCTGACAGACCTCTTCAAGTCTAGATTAGGCCACACAATTTTGCAATGCTCACAGCCCCCTATTTCTAACCATCTATCATTCGTTGTCCTTCGGGCCTGGTTCTGAAAACTTAGCTTACATGTCGCTATAGGCATACCCACAGATTCCAGTGTCCCTGGAATGTGTAGGGTAGTTCCTAATTCCGCAGGCTCGTCAGCTTTACAATTCCCTGGGATATTTCTGTGGCCCGGCACCCAGAACAGGTGAATTTTTAACTGTTCAGCCATCTCGTTGAGAGATCTGCGACAGTCGAGGGCGGCTTTTGTGTTCAGATATACGTTCTCAAGGGATTTAATGGCTACCTGGCTGTCTGAGAAGATATTAGACATTATATCTTCCATTCCTCCACTTCCTTAACTGCAAGAATCTCTGCTTGATACATACTGCAGTGGTCGGGTAACGTTTTCAATATGACGAGTTTTAGATCTTTAGAGTACACCCCAAGGCCCATCTGGTCGTATAGTTTGAAACCATCCGTATTGAAATCTATGTAACTTCCGTAACCAGGGATATTGTAGTTCCAATCGGTTCTATCAGGAATAGTGGAACAGTACTTTGTATCATAAAGCGGCTCGAGTGGGGTGTAATCCACACTGCCTGGAACATTGGATATTGCATCAAAGATAGCACAGTGTCCGTAGCCGCCACATTTAGTACACTTTCCTTCGCGAAAAGATTTTCTTCGGGAAAGGAAAGCTTTAGTACCCTATTCCTAGATAAAGCAAAGCTTTAGCACCCTTTTCTTCGGAAAAAGGTAATTTTAGTCCCCTTTTTTTAAAGAAAGTAAAAAAAATGTTTAAACAAATTTGTGAGTCTAATGGCATATTTCCACTTAAACTGACCTACTTTTATTAAAAGTTTTTTTTTTATAGAAAAATTTTGCTCAGCCCTAACCACTTCAAATTTCAGAGAGAAAGAGTGGTTTAAGAACACTTGCCCAAAGGAAAAGGGTAAATGTAGTACAGGAAAAGGTAAACTTAGTACACCTTCAAAACGAATGGATAGTTTTAATGCACTTTTTAGGGTGGTTTTATAACATTTTTCCAAAGGGAATTTTAGATTCAGTACTCTTTTTAATTGGAAAGTGTAGTTTTAGTACACTTTCCACAAATAAAAGTTTGTTTTAGTACACGTTCTCAAATGAAAGGGTAGTTTTAGTACAATTTCCCAAAACAAAGGCTACTTTTAGTACATTTTCCCAAGTAAAGGGTATGAATATTTTAGTACACTTTATAAAAAGAAAGGGTAGTTTGAGAAAACTTTCCCAACGGAAAAGGCGCTTTTAGTACTGTCTTCTTCGGGAGAGGGTAAATTATGTGGCATCATCTTCGAGAAAGAGTAGTTAATGTAGCATTACCTTCGGGGAAGGGTAGTTTTAGTAAACTTTTCTTTAGGAAAGAATAGTTTTTGTACCCTTTCTTTCGGGAAAGGATAATTTTAGTACTCTTTTCTTTGGAAAAGGGTTGTTTCTAGTGCACGTTCCCAAATGAAAGGGTAGTTTTAGTACATTTCCCCAAAGAAAAGGGTAGTTTTAGTACACTTTCCCAAAGGAGGGGGTAGTTTTAGTACACTTTCCCAAAGGAGAGGGTAGTTTTAGTACACTTTCTGAAAGGAAAGGGTAGTTTGAGAACACTTTCCCAAAGGAAAAGGCACTTTTAGTACCGTCTTCTTAGGGAGAGGGTAGATTATGTAGCATTATCATCGAGATAGAGTAGTTCATGCAGCATTACCTTCGGGGAAGGGTAGTTTTAGTACCCTTTTCTTTGGGAAAGGGTAATTTTAGTACCCTTTCTTTCGGAAAAGGGTACTTCATGTAGCATTACCTTCGGGGAAGGGTAGTTTTTGCACCCCTTCTTTCAGGAAAGGGTACTTCATGTAGCATTACCTTCGGGGAAGGGTAGTTTTTGCACCCCTTCTTTCAGGAAAGGGCAATTTTAGTACACTTTTCTTTGGAAAAGGTTAGTTTTAGTACCCTTTCCTTCGGGAAATGGAAGTTTTAGTACCCTCTCCTTCGGAAAAGTGCAGTTCTGGTACACTTCCCCAAAGATAAGGGAGGTTTTAGTACACTTTCCCAAAGGAGGGGGTAGTTTTAGTATACGTTCCCAAAGGAAGGGGTAGTTTGAGAAAACTTACCTAAAAGAAAGGCACTTTTAGTACCATCTTCTTCGCGAAAGGGAAGATTATGTAGCATTTTCCTTGAGAAAGAGTAGTCTTTGTAGCATTACCTTTGGGGAAGGGTACTTTTAGTTCCCTTTCCTTCAGGGTAGAGTAGTTTAGGTAAACTTTTCTTTGGGAAGGGATAGTTTTTGTACCCTTTCTTTCGGAAAAGGGTAGTTTTAGAAATCTTTCCTTTGGAAAAGGGTAGTTTTAGTACCCTTTCCGTCGGGAAATGAAAGTTTAAGTACCCTCTTCTTCGGAAAAGGGTAGATTTAGTACCCTCTCCTTCGGGAAAGGGTAAATTTAGTACACTTTTCTTCGCGAAAAGGTTGTTTCAGTACAATTTTTCTTCGGGATAGTAAAGCTTTAGTTCCTTATTCTTTGGGAAAGGAAAGCTTTATTACCATATTTCTAGATAAAACAAAGCATTAGCATTTAGTACCCTATCCTTCTGCAAAGGGTATATTTAGTACTCTTTCCTTTAGCAAAGGGTAGTTTTCTGAATCTGATGCCAGAATTTCACTTAAACCTAATCTAAAACTATCCTACTTTTTTTAAAAGTTTAATCGAAATTTTATTTTTAAGGGGAAATTTAACAAAATTGTTTTTTTTATTGAAAATGTTGCTAAAATTTTTATTTTAAGGACAGTTTTGACAAATTTTAGTTGCTATTAAAAATTTTTAAATTTTTTTTTTTAAAATTTTTGTCAAAATTTGGTTTTGCATGGAGTATGTTGTAAAAAAATTAATTTTTTCAAATTTAATTTTTTTTTTTAGAAAAAGTTTTACCAAATTTTTATTTTAAGGATAACTTATTATTAGGAAAATTTTTTTCAAAAATCTTTTTTTTTGTCAAAATTTGTGTAAAAATTTTATATATCTATCTCATCAATCTTTTTCTCCAAATATTTTCTTTTACAGTCCCATCATTTGGCCACACCACCCCGTCCCATGTTTGTCATTGTCAGCTGCGTCTGCTGTTTGCTGCAATCATGCTCTGCCTTCATTATCTTGTTGCCAATTTGGTTTAATCGTCAGTGTGCCATAACATTTTTGAAAATGCAATTTTGCATTTCAACTTCCAGCATAATGGTCATATTTTTGCTGGGATTTTTGAAAATGCTGCCCGTGGTAAGTACCAAAAAATCTTATAACTGTCTAGCAATTCGTTATGTTGGCTGTACACATCTAAGCAAACTCGGTGTTGGGTTTTGTTATCAAATTTATTACTATATAAGTTTATTAATGGCCTGGTTAGTTGTAAAAAAAAAATGAAAAATATGCCATAAATATTAGAGGGGGTAAGAGTCTCATCACATAGGAGTTAAATAAAATTTGCACTTGATATAGAAGAGAAGTATGTCAAAGGAACTATTTAGAAGATGAAGAAATAAAGGAAACCAAGGAAATAATCCTAGTTAAAGCGACCTGCTAGGAAGGAATCGGAAGGAGTCCAAACTTTGATAGGCCCGAAAATCAAAAACTGCATATTGTTAAGCTTGAGGCCATCGACGTGTTTTGTTTCTATTGCGAGTATAGAAAAAATTTGATTTTCTAAACTACCACACAATTATCCCTCTCTATTAAACATTTCTTTGTTGAAGCCCAAGACAGTAACCCAAGGACATACAAACGCTCACACACACACACACACACACTCAAATTGTAAGAAAATAAAATACAAGAAACAACCCGCAACAATAAGCAACCCATTTTTACAGTTTTGTAGCCACACGAAGTTTATTAAGCGCAACAAACAAACCCCAAGAAAGCGTACAATGAAACTCACAAAGACTTTTGGGGAGCAAAAGGATTCAAAGGACAATTACTTTAAATTTATTATGGTCATAAACAAAACAATTGGGTACCAAATTACACAAATGCAATAAAAAGCGAATATTTTTTTTTTTTTTGTTTTATTTTTTGTAACAAATAAAACTTCTCAATGGAGACAAAATTTTCTTTAAAATATGGCAAACAACACCACCAGAAGCTTTGTGTTCATAAAGATGTCAAGCAAAGTATTTTCTTGGTAAGTTTGTAATAAACATTTCATCTGCTGACCTTGTTTGGGGCTCGTTTTATGTAGTGGTACTGACAAATTGTTTATGTTATTAGAGAAAAAAAAATATGTGCTAAGGTCACGGCCATATTTTTGTAAAAAAAATTCTAATATAATATGGCACAAAAGGTTTTCAACATGAACCTGAGTAACATTTTCAATTCAATAAATTTTTGGCTTGATGGTAGTGAAAATCAATGCACTTTGTCTAGATATTGTTCAACAATTATTATGAAAATGGAATACCCTCCACAATAGGGGGGGGGGGTATACAAATATAGTTATTCTGTTTACAACACTTTAAATTATTGATCTAACAATCGTAATGGCTTTTAAATTAGTCTAGCCAAGTCCGTCCGTCCGTCTATCGATAGGATGCTAACGTTTGAATGACTTACTGTGGGAGAAAATTAAGAAAAAACATGTAAAAGCGTGCTAAGTTCGGCCGGGCCGAATCTTATATACCCTCCACCATGAATCGCATTTCTCGAGTTCTTTTCCCGGCATCTCTTCTTAGGCAAAAAAGGATATAAGAAAAGAGTTGCTCTGCTTTTAAAACGATATCAAGATATTGTCCGGTTTGAACCACAATTAAATTATATATTGGAGACCTGTGTAAAATGTCAGCCAATTCGAATAAGAATTGCGCCCTTTGGGGGCTCAAGAAGTAAAATAGAGAGATCGATTTATATGGGAGCTGTATCAGGCTATAGACCGATTCAGACCATAATAAACACGTATGTTGATGGTAATGAGAGGATCCGTTGTACAAAATTTCAGGCAAATCAGATAATAATTGCGACCTCTACAGGCTCAAGAAGTCAAGATCCCAGATCGGTATACATGGCATTTGACACAGTTGTTGAAAGTAAGAAAAAAATACGTCATGCAATTTGGTCATGGGAGGATCCGTCGTACAAAATTTCAGCCAAATCGGAAAGGAATTGCGCCCTCTAGAGGCTCTAGAAGTCAAGACCCAAGATCGGTTTATATGACAGCTATATCAGATTATGGACCGATTTGAACCATACTTTGCACATTTGTTGAAAATCATAACAAAACACGTCGTGGAAAATTTCATTCCAATCGGATAAGAATTGCGCCCTCTAGAGGCTCAAGAAGTCAAGACCCAAGATCGGATTATATGACAGCTATATCAGGTTATGGACCGATTTGAACCATACTTGGCACAGTTGTTGGATATCATAACAAAACACGTCGTGCAAAATTTCATTCTGATCGGATAAGAATTGCGCACGCTAGAGGCTCAAGAAGTCAAGACCCAAGATCGGTTTATATGGCAGCTATATCAGGTTATGGACCGATTTAAACCATACTTGGCACAGTTGTTGGATATCATAACAAAACACGTCGTGCAAAATTTCATTCTGATCGGATAAGAATTGCGCACGCTAGAGGCTCAAGAAGTCAAGACCCAAGATCGGTTTATATGGCAGCTATATCAGGTTATGGACCGATTTCAACTATACTTGGCACAGTTGTTGGATATCACAACAAAACACGTCGTGCCAAATTTCATTCCAATCGGAAAAGAATTGCGTACTCTAGAGGCTCAAGAAGTCAAGACCCAAGATCGGTTTATATGGCAGCTATATCAAAACATGGACCGATATGGCCCATTTACAATACCAACCGACCTACACTAATAAGAAGTATTTGTGCAAAATTTCAAGCGGCTAGCTTTACTCCTTCGGAAGTTAGCGTGCTTTCGACAGACAGACGGACGGACGGACGGACAGACGGACGGACATGGCTAGATCGACATAAAATGTCACGACGATCAAGAATATATATACTTTATGGGGTCTCAGACGAATATTTCGAGTAGTTACAAACAGAATGACGAAATTAGTATACCGCCCATCTTATGGTGGAGGGTATAAAAAAAACAGCAAAAACGTTCTAAGTTCGGCCGGTACGAATGTTGGGTCCCCTTCACCATGGATTCCGCTAAAAATGTTCCCTTATTAAATGAGCGTGTATTTGAATTATTTTGGTCTCCAAAAGTCATATCGGGATATCGGTATCGGTACATAGGTACATGATGCTGTAAGTCATAAGCTAAGGTTTCGGGCGAAATTTCAGCAAAATCAGGTGAAAATTTAGGCTTCTAAGGGTTGAAGAAGTCAAATCCGCGGATTAGTTTAAGTGGGGGCTGTATCTGTTCATAAACCGATTCGAATCACACAAGGCATGGATGTTGGAAGTCATAACGCAATTCTTTGTTCCAAATTTTCACCAAATCGGATGAAAATTAAGGTTTCTAAAGGCTCAAGAAGTCAAATCCGAGTATAATTTTATATGGGGGCTATATCTTTTTATAAATTCATTCAAATCATACTTGGCATGGATATTGGAAGTCATAACGCAAGTCTTTGTTCCGAATTTCAGCCAAATCGGACAAAAATTGCGCATCCAGTGGCTCAAGAAGTCAAATCCGGTGATCGGTTTTTATGGGAGCTATATTTTAATCTGAACTGATATGGGTCATTTGCAATTCCCAACGACCTACACCAATAGTGAGTATCTGGGCAAAATTTCATGCGGCTAACTCAACGCGTTCGACCAATATATTGATTTCGACAGACGGGCGGACGGCTAGATCGACTCAGAATGTCGAGACAATCAAGAAAATATATATTTATGGGGTCTTTGATCAATATTTCGAGGTATTACAAACGGAATGACTAGATCAGTATACCCCCATCCGGAAAATTAAATTTTTCCCCTATATATGGAATTAATATCGGAGGCACCAATGTGGCCTCAAATACGGAAAAACAGCATCTTATATAGACTCAAACACGGCTGAACCGATTACCTTGAAATTTTCACAGATTTTGTAAGTTGGTCTGGAAGGAAACATAGGCTTTATAGTTTTTTGATATCGGGAGGGGGGGCGGACCCTTCCCCTTACCCCAAAAGTACTACCCAAAAATAAAAGTAGCCCGATCGGGACAATATGGGATTCAAATGCAAGGTATTCAAGAGTAGAGTACAAATTTCATAATAAAAGTTGGGTCCAAGTACCCGGGAGGCCGCCCCAGCCCCAAAACCCCTTAAAATAGGTTTATTTGACGATCATGACAATATGGGACTCAAATAAGAGGTATTCGGGAGTAGATTACGAATATGGTCAGGAAAATGGAAAAGGCTTTATAACTTATGGATAACGGAAGGGGGCTGACCCCCCACCGTTACCTCAAAAAAACCACCCAAAATCTCAAGTGGACAGATAAAGCCAATATGGATATCAAATGAAAGGTATTGAAGAGTAAAATACGAATATGGTATTAAACTGGGTCCAAGTACCCAGCAAGTCGCCCTAACCCCAAAATGTCTAAAAAAGAAAAATTTGTCGTCCATATCAATATGGGGCTTAAATGAAAGGTATTCGCGAGTAGATTACGAATCTGGCATACAAAATCAGATCGAAGTGTAGGGGGTCACCCCAAACCCTAAAAACTCCCAAATGGGCAAATGACCCATCATGACTATATGAGACTCGGTTTGTTTGTTTGTTCCGTAGAATCAAAATATTCATTTCCGACCCTATAAAGTACATATATTCTTGATCAGCGTAAAAATCTAAAACGATCTAGACATGTCCGTCCGTCTGTCTGTTGAAATCACGCTACAGTCTTTAAAAATAGAGATATTGAGCTGAAACTTTGCACAGATTCTTTTTCTGTCAAAAGGCAGGTTAAGTTCGAAGATGGGCTATATCGGACTATATCTTGATATAGCCCCCATATAGACCAATCCTCCGATTTCGGGTCTTAGGCCCATAAAAGCCACATTTATCATCCAATTTTGCTAAAATTTGGGACAGTGAGTTGCGTTAGGCTCTTTGAAAACTTTTTGCAATTTGGCACAGATCGGTACAGATTTGGATATAGCTGCCATATAGACCGATCCTCCGATTCAGGGTCTTGGGCCCATAAAGCCACATTTATTATTCGATTTTGCTGAAATTTGGGACAGTGAGTTGTGTTAGACCCCCAGATATGCTTCGTCAATTTTGCCCAAATCGGTTCAGATTTGGTTATATCTGCCATATAGACCGATCCCCCGATTTAGGGTCTTAGGTCCCTAAAAGCTACATTTATTATCCGATTTTGCTGAAATTTAGGAAAGTGAGTTGTGTTAAGCCCTTCGACATTCTTCTTTAATTTGGCCCAGATCGGTTCAGATTTGGTTATAGCTGCCATATAGACCGATCCTCCGATTTAGGGTCTGAGGCCCATAAAAGCCACATTTATTATTCGATTTTGCTGAAATTTGGGACAGTGAGTTGTGTTAGACCCCCAGATATGCTTCGTCAATCGGTTCAGATTTGGTTATATCTGCCATATAGACCGATCCCCCGATTTAGGGTCTTAGGCCCATAAAAGCTACATTTATTATCCGATTTTGCTGAAATTTAGGAAAGTGAGTTGTGTTAGGCCCTTCGACATTCTTCTTCAATTTGGCCCAGATCTGTTCAGATTTGGTTATAGCTGCCATATAGACCGATCCTCCGATTTAGGGTCTGAGGCCCATAAAAGCCACATTTATCTTCCAATTTTAATGAAATTTGGGGCAGTCAGTTGTCTTAGCGCCTTCGATATATTTCCTCGATTTGGCCTTGATCGATTCAGATTTGGATATAGCTGTCATATAGACCGATTTCTCGACTTAAGGTTTTGGACCCATAAAAGGCGCATTTATTGTCCAATGTCGCCGAAATTTGGACCGTTGAGTTAGATTAAGTCCCTTGATATACTTCTGCAATATGGCACAGATCGGTACAGATTTGGATATAGCTGCCATATAGACCGATCCTCTGATTTAGGGTCTTGGACCCATAAAGCCACATTTATTATTCGATTTTGCTGAAATTTGGAACAGTAAGTTGTGTTAGGCCCCTCGACATCCTTCGTCAATTTGGCCCAGATCGTTCGAGATTTGGATATAGCTGCCATATAGACCGATCTCTCGATTTAAGGTTTTGGGTCCATAAAAGACGCATTTATTGTCTGATGTCGCCGAAATTTGGGACAGTGGGATGTGTTAGTCACTTCGACATACTTCTGCAATATGGCACAGATCGGTCCAGATTTGGATATAGCTGCCATATAGACCGATCTCTCGGGTTTAGGTTTTGGGGCCTTAAAAGACGCATTCATTTTCGGATTTCGCCGAAATTTGGGACAGTGAGTTGTGTTAGGCTCTTCGATATTCTTCTGAAACTTGGCCCAAATCGGTCCAGATTTGGATATAGCTGCCATATAGACCCATATCTCGATTTAAATTCTTGGCCCCATAAAAGGCGCATTTATTATCCGATTTCACTGAAATTTGATACAGTGACTTATGATAGGCTTTTCGACATAGTTTTGATATTTTTTCCTTCGCGTAAGAGTTTTAGTTCCCTTTCCTAAGGGAATCGGCAGTTTTAGCGCCCTTTCCGAAAAGAAAGCGTGGTTTAAACACCCTTTCCCAAGGGAAAGCACAGTTTTAGCACCCTATCCCAAGAGAAAGGAAAAGGGTAGTTTTAGTAATTTTTTCCTCAGAAAGGGTAGTTTAAGTACCTTTTAGTACTCCTTTCTTCGAAAACAGGTAGTTTAAGTACCCTTACTTTCGGAAAAGGATAATTTTAGTACGTTTTCCTTCTGGAAAGTACCGCTTTGTTAGGGAAAGTAAAGTGAAGGTTAGGGTTCCCTTTGGAATATGAGAAGTTTTAATACCCTTTTCCTTGGGAAATGGAAAGTTTATTACCTTGGGTATAGGGTTAGTTTATTACACCTTTACTTTGGGAAACAGTAGGTTTATTAATTTTTCCTGGTGGAAAGGGTAAACCTACCCTTTCCTTGGGTAAAGTGTAGTTTTAGTACCTTTCCTTGCCTTCTTGCTTTAAGGTTTTCCTTGTTTTACATTCTTTAATATGGACAATAAGCAAATCCTTATTAAACATACCAATCCTTGAAAACTCCCTTATTCTTGGAAGTTTCTTCAAATAAACCAAGGCCATTATGCTTAAAATTAAAAATCTAACATTGCAAACAGGGCACTTATAACACTTCATATTATTTGAATTCTCATCTCAAACCACATAAGAATGGAATTCAAAAGAATTTTTCAAATTTTGTTCAACCATCTGCTAACACTTTGGTTAGGTAAAGATTTTCTAAAGAACTTTCATTCCAGCCACAATTACATATCAGCATTTCTGAGTCTGACTCTTTATTTTAGGGCATTTTATTTAATTTCAACAAATTAAAGTAAAACCAACCAACAGTAGCTGCTGTGGCTCGTATGCATATCCTTAAGAAGGAATACTCGAAAAATGAGTTTCTCAAATGAGATTCTTAAGTATTTGTCTTACAGTTGTGGTTGCCATTTTAATAGAGGAGAGTAAGAAAGGGGAAAAAATTGCCAACTGTAATAAAAAGCAAAGCTTGCTTTTCTTAAATGTTAAAACATAAGAAAAAGAGACATTCTTTCAGGGTAATTCAAGCTAAAGTAGAAAAAGGAGAAAATAATAAAAAAAAACTCATGCACACACACACAAAAGAACTAAAGGCATGATTAAAACAAATGCAGAGAAATGGGAATGACAATGACACAACGCCAGGATGTCCTCATATAACTTTTTAATTTGCACTGATGCCTTAGAAAGGATATGCACAAGGATAACAAAGAAACGAAAGAAAGACGATGTTAATGTACCACTAAAAGAAAAGCAACCAACATTAAAGTCTGTCTGTTGTCATAACAGCAAGGTGATTGAATCACTGTTATTCTTAAGTTAAAGAACCTAACTTCAGGTGGTGTCTGCCATGGGCTATAAACAAACAAACACACACACACACACACAAAGAAACTCACCCAGTGGTGTTCATGTATTTGCAATGTATGAAACGCCCATAAAAATTATTGTTATATTATGAAATTATTTACGCATAAGCAAACATTAAGAGCTTTTATAATAATCACCATACTCAACGTCTGCTATAACTTAACAAGGGGTTATGAACAGAGAAAACGCTCGCCAACAAAAAAGAATTTGCACACGTGCACCTAACATACAATTTCAAGGGAAGTACGATTTGAACAATGTTTGGATTTGTCAGGTTTAAAAATGTATACGGAACATGGTGTCAGACTTTATTTCGATAGAATTTTGGCTTAAAGTTTTACTATTCACAGGATGGCGGTTATAGCAAATTCGTTATTCTGTTTGTAACACTTTCGAATATAGGCTTTACACAAAGTTAAGGTTAGGCTGTTAGAGGATGGTTCCGGACATTAGCTGTCTTGGTATCCATCGATAAGACCGTAGGAGCCAATGTGATTTGTCAATCGCCATTTTCTCTTGGATCAGGGTAGATGAACGTGCTTCAAGTCTGGTTAAAGCCGACAAATGTTCTTACCACTTTGATGACAGGATAACATAACATTTAACATAGCTCTCTGTAAAAAATTCACCAAAATCGGTTAATAAATAGGCAAGTTATGTGATATGAGGATATTCCCAAAAATGATCCAATCCAAACGATATTCAAAAATTAAATTTTATGGAATGTTTTTTTTATCGAAAATGCAACTCTTTTCGTAAACAAAATTTAATCGAAATGTTATTATAATCGAATAGGTAATTTATATAGAAAATTAAATTTTTTATCGACAATTTAATTTATATCGAATATATAATTTGTATCGAAAATTAAATTCCATCGAGAATGCAATGTTAATCGAAAATGAACTTTATATAGATAATTAAATTTTTTTCTCATATATGTTATTTTAATCGAAATTTTAATTTTGTCGAATATGTGTTTTTTTATCGAAAATGTGTTTTTTATCGAAAATGTAATTTTCATCGAAAATGTAATTTTTATCGAGGATGATGTAATTTTTATCGAAAATTTAAATTTTATCAAAAATACAATTTTTAACAAAAAATTTAATTTTTAGCGAAAATTTTATTTTTATCCAAAATTTAAATTTTATCCAAAATTTATTGTTATTCAAAATTAAATTTTTAGCGAAAATTTCATTTTTAATCCAAAATTAAAATTTTATCCAAAATGTAAATTTTATCCAAAATTTAATTTTCATCCAAATTTAATTTTTATCGATTATGTAGTTTTTATCGAAAATTTAATTTTTATCGAATATGTAGTTTTTATCAAAAATTTTATTTTTATCGAAAATTTAATTTTAAAGAAAATTTAACTTTTATCGAAAATAAAATTTTATCGAAATGTAATTTTTTATCGAAAATGTAATCTTTTTCAAAAATGTAATTTTTATCGAATATGTAACTTTTAATGAAAATTTAATTTTTATCGGATATGTGTTTTTATCAGATATATAATATTTAT